>NC_069099.1:4118308-4318735 GCF_947172395.1 Bicyclus anynana
AAACTCCGCTCGTGATATTCTCCATGCTTATTAATATTTGAATAATAACGTAAAAAGTTTCTCATGATTTACCTTTTGTAAGGCACCTTAGCAATCAGTTTGCCCTTATCATCCAAGTAATACACATTGCTGTCTACTCGGCGTTGCGCGGTTTTGTCGTACTCTTTCAGCATGAGAAGAAGTTTTGGATCCGTGGGCAGATTCCACGCCAGCGCCGCCGTGTTTCCATAGAGGAAGATGTCTCCTATTGGTATCAAAGCTGACGTTTGGACGCAAAACACTGGAAATTTTCAAATAATTGTTAATTTACCCGTAATAAAAAAAACTGTAACAATTTAAAAAATCTTAGTTAAACTAAAAAAAGTTCTTTACTGGTTTCGATAATAGTTTTTATTCAATTTTTGTTTTTTTTTTTGTATGATTATTTTTAGTTTGTACGAGCATGCTTAAATAAAAGATTTTTGCATTATATTACGCTGCGTAGAAATCATCATTGTCAGTCTACTTTTAACAGCCTAGGGTAGGCCAGGCCTCCCTCTTACGAGACGAGATGTCGGTATCATAGACGCATGATGCTACTCAACGGGTTAACGGACATAAGGTGATACCTAGTTTATATAAAAGCAAGTTTGCATTTAAGAAGCAGTTAAAAAAATTCTCAAGAGTTCTCATTTCTATAATGAACACATTTTTCTATCCAATATTAATTAATTAGAAATTATATGTAATACTGAAAATAGTATCGACCGAGAACAATGGCTTAACGTCTTAATTCCCGTCTGTTACCGAGAATTTCTATGAGAGCACGAAAAGCTCACTGATAATGTATTAAAATAACAAAGCTTTTCCGAGCAAGTGGGCGTAAAGTACATCATTTCATTCAAAGAATTTAAAGCAACGCAGGGAACTGAGTTATCACAAAATGGAAGTTCCCTAACTCAATACAAACGGGATAGCGGGCCCCTTTATGTAGGACCATGGACTTCAATTGAATCAATTCTTATACTTTTATTCCTATGTACGCACACCCTTTTAACGTTTCCCCTCTTCGACGTAAAGTGGTTAGTAAACGGCCTGTAATAATTGCATCTCAGTAAAAAGTTTTTTGACCGAAGTCGCCCGAGGAAGTACTGCTATCGTTAACGTAATAATTTGACGAGTTTATAATTCAGTAGATAGCCGTGATAGCCCAGTGGATATGACCTCTGCCTCCGAGTCCCGAGGATGTGGGTTCGAATCTGGACCGGGGCACCTTCAACTTTTCAGTTGTGTGCATTTTAAGTAATTCAATATCACGTGTCTCAAACTGTGAAGGAAAAACATCGTGAGGAAACCTGCATACCAGAAAATTTTCTCAATTCTCTGTGTATGTGAAGTCTGTTAATCGCATTGGGCCAGCGTAGTGGACTATTGGCCTAACTCCTCTCATTCTGAGAGGAGACTCAAGCTCAGTAGTGAGACGAAAATGGGTTGATTATGATGATGATAATTCAGTAACAAAAACAAAGATCAAAGAACCATTCACCCACAGACATATTGAAGTTTCGTTGGAATATATAAAAAAGTTTTATGCTATGTAAAACTACAATTGATTGTAAACCTTACAATATATTTTGAAATAAACATTGGTTGTTAATATGGCTAAACACCTATGCTTCAGGTTGATGGACCCATTGGGTTCAGGTTCAGGAATTAGCTACATCGTTTTACTCGTACGACATTTTAAATTCATCATTAATTTCTCTACAACGGGGAGAATCTAAGTATCGTTGACCATACCTACATCCTGAGTTTTACGATATTTTGGAAGGCTTGTTTGTTCGTTTTCTTATTTGTTAAGCTTTGTCGATAGCCTCCAGAACAGTGAAAAAAATGTATGTAATGTATTTTTCTTCAAGAAACATGCTTTTATTAAGCCAATTAATTAACTTGATCCTCATTTATACATTATACTATCATCTCTATATATTATTATACGGGGTGTACCTGGGTCGACGTTGTATGGGCCGGTGGGCATTATTACCTTTTTAATTAAAAGTTGACAAAAACAGTTGGCCTACTATATTTTGGATTTTAACCTTTTTCACCCTATATGCAAAAACTTAACGACAAGTAATTTAACTGCATCGTCACTTATCATCAGTCAGTAATTGTCATCAGTGGGTAATTGAGTAAAAAAAACCTTTGGTTGTGTTTCAAAGCAAGTAAAATTCTCCAGACTGGAAATGCAACGCTACATGGTGACAGAAATAAAAACGGCGGTAGATTCAGCAAACACAAGCGTGTTCTAAATTTAAATTAGTAACACAACCAAAACTCAACCTTTCTTGCAAAGTAAAAGGGTAAATATACAATACACAATTCAAAGAATCAAGAAATTTATGTTAAGTATAACAAGAGTGTGAGGGAATTTACCGTTTCGACCGGTACATCTCTGTACAAACATCGTCTTAGCAACACAAAAATACTTAGAAATACCCGTAGAGTGGAAGAAAAACATAGACAGAGTAACTGAGAAAATTATCGTAAGCTGCATTGGCGAAAGATCTCGCTCCATTTAGTGACTCAATGACCGTCTATACTTTTCCTTTCACTTTCAAGATACGCACCCAATTGGAGAGAACTGCCTTCAGGAAACACTAAGAACCTTTTACTCCTAGAAAGCGTCCGTCCACGAGGCTCGTTAACTGAACTATTTGTAGTTCCATTGCACAGTTCATTACTGTTTAAACTCTTACTATTCTTACCACCAATCCACCAAAGTATAACTAAATAACACAAAATAATAATGCAACACAGTTTTAAAAGCACTTTAAAAACCATAGCTCCAAAATTTGTTATCTGTATTAACAAAAGAGGTTATACATCAAACGTCAAATAAAAAAAGAAACATGCAGTTCGAATATCGAACAGTTTCTTCACGACAATCATAAAATGAACTAAGTGCGGTGGACGCACGATGGTGGAGACGCAAATATGTATAAATGAAAGAGCAATTAACATGTTTTGTGACACCTTGTTTAACAGTTATTTCTTGTTAGAAAATGGTTTTTTGAAAAAGACAAAAAAGGCAATCAAGATACCACTCGACAAAAGCGTGATCATCGAATTAGGGGCGCGTGTTGAATTCAAATTAGTGTTGCCAACATGACGCTTGTAAAATGTGGTTTAAAAATGGACTCGACTTTAAACCGTTTTATTTTATTAACAGGTATATTTTTTTACTAAATTGCACGTTATGTTTTGTAATATTCATAACGATATTAGATAACCAAATGTAGGTCAACATGTTGTCTGTATTTTATTTTTTAATTAAAAATAAAAACTGTTCCTAACTATGTAATTTAAAAGAAATGTAGGTAAACATTTGATAATGTAGAATGAATACTAAGAAGCACTCAATAAAACCTCAGATTTTAGTTTATGGTACTTTATTATAAAATAATTGACTGATACTGTCTTCCAAATTTTATGGTAATAGTTTTATGTCATATAAACGGGTCTGGAAAAATCTTTTTTAATTTTTCTCTGGGTCAGGCAAAGATCGGTGACCATACAGGCTGAAGTGTATTTATTAAAAAGTAATCTCAATATTATTAGTCAGTTTTCAGCACACGGGTATAATTTTTCGCATGAACCTTTAGCTGAATGTGCTTCGTCATACTCTTCATCAACATCGTCTGGTTTAGAAGGTTTCGGTAATCTGTAAAAGAAATTAGATTTATTTTGGAATTTCCTTTATACTGGAAAATGTAAGCTCACGTAAATTTGGAATAAGCCCGAATAGTTTGGTACCCGTCCGATTTTTTTTTAACATGAGTTAGTTGTTGTTGATTGATTTGCTATATCACCACTATCAGCCTATACTACAGCCTTTCTTGATGAGTACTGTTTACCAACAAACAAATTAAAAATGAGGGTATAAATCACTAGTCATTTCACACCTAATGATAATTATAATTAACTGGAACCAGTTAATATTCATAAATTTGATTAATTGGCTTAGAACAATTAAATATGGTTAATATATTTTATATAACATTTTATATAAACAAACCATACATAATTTGAAATAAATAAGTTATGAAATGACATGCGTTTTCTACCTTCATTTCTAATTCCTTTGTTGGTAAACAGTACTCATCAAGAAAGGCTTTAGTATAATTTGAATGGCCCAATACAAGGCTCTGTCCTTGTAGAAGAGGGGATTTGGAGTTTAGAGCCACCACGCTGGACCCCGCGACCCCGCACCGGAAAGCGCAGTGTTGGTCGACCCCCCATTAGGTAGACCGAGGATATCAAGCGAGTTGCAGGGAGCCGCTGGATGCTGGCGGCTCGAGACCGTTGTGCTTGGAGGTCCATGCAAGAGGCCTATGTCCAACAGTGGATTTCTATCGGCTGATACGGTATGCTGGTCTTACTGGTATGGTGATAGTGATTAGCTCTCTAAGGATTACTAACAGTTGTACTAATTGGGTACCAACTGCTTTATGTGCTGTCTGAGGCAGAAGGATAACCACCCACATATATTAAAAATGCCTTGAATCTAGCGGACGCTTGCGACTAAGATCTTTTTTTAAATCCTTCGGAAAACGTGTATTTATCAGAATGAAAAGTGGCCTATATTCTATCCATTGTGCAGTACAGTGTAGGTCTCTAAGCCAAATTTCATTCAAACCGGTTAAGTCGTGAAAAGATAACAGACAGACAGACTTACTTTCGTTTTTATAATATTAATTTCGGAAACCTGAGCCATGATCTATAACCACATAAGCTAACCTCTATTTCAATGAGTCAGTTCTTGTAGTTTCACAACTATGTCAGACAAGTTACGCGACTCAAGAGCATCTATCATCATCATTAGCAACCCATATTCGGCTCACTGTTGAGCACGAGTCTCCTCTCAGAATGAGAGAGGTTAGGCCAATAGTCCACCACGCTGGCCCAATGCGGATTGGCAGACTTCACACACGCAAACAATTTAGAAAATTCCGGAGGTGCATGCTCCGGGCCGGATTTGAACCCACATCCTCCGGAATCGGAGGCAGAGGTCATAAAAGCATCTATACTAATATTATAAAGCTGGAGAGTTTGTTTGTTTGAACGCGCTAATCTCAGGAACTACTAGTCAGATTTGAAAAATTCTTTCAGTGTTAGATAGCCCATTTATTGTCGAAGGCTATAGGCTATATATTATCCCCGACTCCTACGGGAACGGGAACCACGCGGGTGAAACCTCACGGTGTCAGCTAGTCTTAATTATAAAGAAGAGAATTATACAGTTTGACGATCACAGTAGAGAACTGGGAAGGAAGGCTGGCGCAAATTGCATGCAAATACGGAGTACACGGTCCACGGAGCCAGTAATACAATAGAGGTCTATCCCTTGATTAAGCCTTCAAGGTAGATGTTCTAGTTGCAGAGAGATAATTTATCTATGAATCCGAATTTAAATTTAAATTCGTTCATTTCAATAAATAATTGATTTATTTTACTATTTGCTGCCAAGTAATCAAACCCACTTTTATGCAAAACTGCCTCTAACAACGTCTTTACAGTTTTAGATCAATTTTTATTATATTTTCAGATGCAACTGTGGGGCAAGGCTGGTTTTAAAGAAAGGGTTTTACCCGCGTGGTTCCCGTTCCCGTAGGAAAACGGGGATAATTTATAACCTATAGCCTTCTTCGATAAATGGGCTATCTAACACTGAAAGAATTTTTCAAATCGGACCAGTAGTCCCTGAGATTAGCGCGTTCAATCAAAAGAACTCTTCAGCATTATATATTTGTATAGATATAGAAGTATACATTTTTGCAAGTAATTTTGTGTCAAGTCTGTCATATAGTGACAGTTGAAGAAGCAGGGATAGTTGAAGAAGCAATGCTTCTGCAACTAACCCTATTAGATGTTATCATAAAAAAACTGCTTTCACGTGATGTCCAAGGCAGAAAGAGTAAGATCCACCACGCCGTTCTATTTTTTTTTTATATTTACAGGTTAGTCCTTGGCTACTATTACTAATGGTAAGTGAAGGTGCAATCTAAGATGGAAGCGGGATAACTTATCAGGAGGAGGATAACCCTTTCGGTTTCTACACGACATCGTACGGAATGCTAAATCGCTTGACAGTACGTTTTTGCCGGTAGGGTGGTAACTAGCCACGGCCTCCAACCAGCCAGGACCAATTAAGAAAATCTCAATCGGCTCAGCCCGGATTCGAACCCGGCACCTTCGTCTTGTAAATCCACCGCGCACCATTGCGCCACGGAGGCCGTCAATGTAATGCAGATATGTGGCTTAATTTCCTACCAATGTACAATTACGGTATTAGCTGTAGTAATTACCAGCTGTTTTTTTTTTCATACAACAAACAACAATTTATTCTTTAACGAGAAAGCGGAACCGATCGTTTCCGTGAGTTATTGTCATCAAAAAAGTCATCAATATTATAGTACCTCCGATAAGAGAATTTTATCTTGTTTTATGGAAATTTGTTATGGCAAATTCAAAGTAACATACAGGATCATGAGAGAAGAATAAGAAATACATATTTAAAAAAAAAAACATATTTTCTATAATCAGCTAATAATAATCTATACTTAATATTATAAAGCTGAAGAGTTTGTTTGTTTGTTTGATTGAACGTGCTAATCTTAGGAACTACTGGTCCGATATGAAAAAATCTTTTAATGTTAGATAGCCCATTTATCAATGAAGGCTATAGACTATATATGATCCCCGTATTTCTACGGGAACGGGAACCACGAGAGTGAAACCGCGCGGCGTCATTAATAATAACCCGAAACGGGAATTTTACTAGGTCTACAAACTACATAATTTTCTGACTAGTTTTTACGTAGCTACGTGGACATCTCGATAATTACATATATATACAGTGACATCTTTACAAGTTGGCCCTTGATTACAATCTCACCTGATGGTAAGTGATGGTGCAGTCTAAGATGGAAGCGGGCTAACTTGTTAGGAGGAAGATGACAATCCACACCCCTTTTTGGTTTCTACACGACATCGTACCGGAACGCTAAATCGCTTGGCGGAACTAACTAGCCACGGCCGAAGCCTCCCACCAGCCAGACCTGGACCAATTAAGAAAATCTCAATCGTCCCAGCCGGGGATCGAACCCAGGTCCTCCGTTTTGTAAATCCACCGCGCATACCACTGCACCACGGAGCTCGTCAAAGTTATGGGAAATACTCCCCATCACCCTGTATATTTAATTTCCATCCGTTTATTATTTACGTGGACCCGTTGTAAATTAACATATAGCGTATGCAAACATAATCAAAGCCAGCAGCTGCAGCTGGAACAGGGGATGAATATCTAAGCGCTGAGTAATTTACTCGCCAGGTAGCTAACTCGCTTAACTGTTAAACCACACCTACGGGTTCGCTTAAATATTTAACTAACAATGAGGGTAGATTTGACTCGGTTGTGTTAGCGCAAATCAGTCGATACCGGCGACTTTTACCACAGTTTAGAGCCGATTTTAATGTTAATAATGTGTAAGTATATTTAGTTTAAGTATATTTACTAGAGCCTCAATAGCTCAACGGTAAGAGCGGTCGGATTCATCACCGAGGGGTGGTGGTTCGATCCCCGTTGGACTATTGTCGTACCCACTCCTAATTACAGTCTTTCTCGACTAGTTGGAGGGGAATGGGAATATTGGTCATATTTAAAAAAATATGGCAAATATTCTTTTTAAAAAATATATATATATCTCGCTAACCCACATTAGAGCAGCATCGTGGATCTAAGCTCTATCTCCTCTCCCATAAGGAGACAGGCCTGGCCCTGTAGCGGGCCGTTTATGATGAATGTGTATAAATTGCCCACCATCCCGTATTGGAACAGCGTGGTAAGTCTAAGCTTTATATCCCTCCTTTAAGGATGTCTGGCCCATGGGCAGTTTAAATAAGCTGATAATGATGACGGTGAATGTGTAATATAACGAGAGTCTGCGATAGTCACACATACCTCATTTCATGAAGGCTGACAATTTGTCTTTTACTGTAGGTAAGTAAGTAAGTAAGGTAGGTAGGTAAGGAAGGCTTGGAAATCTTCCAAGTATAAAGCGCACCTTTTTTTTATGTTACTCGACATCAATACTCGGAAAAAAATAAAAAATTAAATATTTACTGACTTCAAAAACACTTGAATGTAAACTAAAAAGCGAAAATCATAATTAATTTCAAGGTAGTTCAAAGCCAGTAATATATTAGTTTAAGTAATTTCTGAAAGAACCAGATAAAAACTGTATGAAAACACCTAAATCTTATGATATAGATAATTGGCCTTCTTTTTGGAAGTAGGTAAAAAATAATATAAACAGTTTTACGTGTAACTTACGTGAACACAACTCTCATTATTTCCTGTAGAAATGGACCTTGTGGGTTATTAGTATTGGACTGTCCCATTTCACAGAGCATATTTAGCAGGCACATCCTTCCGTCGGCACCAATGCTGAAATAAAAACAGATCATTTCTCCCACATATGTAGCTATGCTAGCTATGAAGCCGTGATAGCCCAGTGGATACGACCTCTGCCTCCGATTCCGGAGGGTGTGGGTTCGAATCCGGTCCGGGGCATGCACCTCCAAACAAACTAACAGTCTTTTCCGAATAATTGGAAGGTAATGGGAATTCATCATCATTATTAACAACCTAAATTCAACTCGCTGTTGAACACGAGTCTCCTCTCTGAATGAGAGGTTTCCACCACGCTAGCCTATTGCGGATTGACAGACTTCACACACGCGAGAATTAAGAAAATTCTCAGGTATGCAGATTTCCTCACGATGTTTTTCCTTTACCGTTTGAGACATGTTTAATTTCTTAACGGAAATTGGTCATATTTAAAAGATATGGAAAGTATTATTATTTTTTTTTAAATAAAAGCCTCAGTAGCTCAACGGTGTAAAAGGTTGGACTTAACACATAGCACCGAAAGGTTATACGATCACTGTCCATTGGTCTTTTGTCGTACCATCTCCTAATACTTGCTTAATTGCCTCATTGCTCCAATGGTTAGCCTATGGGGACTTACGATGAAGAAGACTCGGTCTTGGGTTCGAGTCGTGGGTCGAGCTATGAAATACTGAACATTTCTTTCTTGGAAATTTTCAGTGCAATTTTTCAGTCATGAGCATGTTAAGCCATCAGTTCCGATCATTTAGTGATCTATGCCAACTCGGCGTTATTTCTTCTAAAACCATTATAATGCATTAAAACTAACCAACATTGGACCAGTAGGCCTAAGATCTTCTGAAAACCTGGTCTTTGTCTTTGGAAAGTGACCCGTTAAAATATGCACTATGCCTTCAAAATAAGAAAACTGATATATTTTGAAGGCATAGTGTACCTATACTTCTATACTTTCTATACTAATATTTTAATGAGGTAAAGTTTGTGCCGTTGTAGGGGGTAATCTTTGTAACTACTGAATCTATTTCAAAAAATCCTTAACCTTTAGAAAGCCACGTCATTGGCTATATTTATCCCAGTATTTTCATGGAAAAGGGAACTACACTAATGAAATCGTGAGGCGTCAGCTAATCTAATACTAGCTGCGCGCGAGCGTTTCGCGGTTTTACCCGCATGGTTCCCGTCCCTGTAGGAAAACGGGGATAATATATAGCCTATAGCCTTCCTCGATAAATGGGCTATCTAACACTGAAAGAATTTTTTAAATCAGACCAGTGTTTCCTATGATTAGCGCGTTCAATAAAAACGAACTAACTCTTCAGCTTTATGTATTAGTATAGAAGTATAGATTACTGTTTTTTTAATTCCACCATGTACCCAAAGTGTTTTAATATTAAGGGGATAAATATATCGCTCAAAGGCCTGCACCGCATTATCAGCGGCTTTAGTGTTGCAAGTATGCTGCCGTGGTGTCACAAATATCAACATATTTGCTACACAATACCTTTGGCCTTTGAGGAATATGTTTATCCACACCTTAAATAGCCCAATAATGCGTTTATGGACAAACGGGCATCGTTCAACACCCTAACAGGTGACGATATACGAATACTCGTTTAAAATAACGTTAGATAACAAATTACAAATTTTGTCTCAATAGGCTAATAGGCTACTCGCCTGCTGTAGAAAACTACGAAGATTTTTTGCATAGGATAGTTTAGATGCCTAGAAACTCATTTCAATATTTTTAATTGTGAAAATAATTTTGTAATTGTAATATTTTTATAAAACAAAATTGTATTTTTATCACGTCACTGCAAACCCCAATCATAAATTGTAACGTCATTCGCTACAAGGCATCGGTTTGTGATTGGCGCTTGCGGTGACGTGATATAACACATCACTGCAAACGCCGATCACGCTGTTATCTCTATGAATGACGTCACTTGCTAATGTAGTGTTTCGGCGGCAAAAATTTTATGTAAATATTTTTTAATTAATATAAATTTTTTTACTGATTATTATTGACGGGACAAAATAAAATATACCTTATAATACTTCCATAATTCAGTTTACAAAAATAATTGTACTGTTTACAAAAGAGGCAAGTAGCCTATTATGCCTGAAGTCGAGGCACACAGACAGTGTGACACTTAGTTGGCATGTTTGATGCCCTGTGGTGGCAACAGCGTCAGAAAATATCACTCTATCATTGCGATGTGATGAAAGAGACAGCTATATTTTCGATGATTTCAGTGCACAATGTGTCTTTTTCTTTGATGCTCGTATCCTAAAATTGCAATAAAAACTTATAACCACTAACCCTTGTAGAAGTCCCGTGCCGATACAGTTGTATGTCACCTTTATTAATCGACAATGTCTTCCTCCTCACGAGATTTTTGGTATGCGTATTAGACTTACAGGTTAAGTTAAAATATAAATAAATATCTACCAACCCTTGCAGAAGTCCCTCAACATGCCGGTACAAGGTAGCTCGCCCGTGTCTATGGAACCCAATGTTCTCCATTTGGTCCCTTTTCAAAAACTCTCTTGTGTGTCGTGAGGCGTGCAACTCTCTCCTATCTATTTTGTATTCGTGAGCCGCGTTGGATCCGTCCACGCTACGCTTCGCGAACGCTGGGTTTACTATAAACTTCCTGGAATACATCGACGATTTTTATCTTTAAATCCCGTTGCTGCAAATTCAAGCGTACCAACGTATCTACTGCAAAGATTTATTTTGTATGCCGCTCGGTTTGTACAGATATTTGAATGCTGTAAGAAGTTTTATGAATTCGAATTGAATTATATAAGCATAATATGCTTATGTATCGTTTTATTTTTATTTTATTTTATTATTTGACTACTCGCGTTCACAGTAGCAGGTTATTATGTATCTCGGTTTACCAGTCAAATAATGAGTCACTACAAAGTTTTTCATCATATTTTCGGTTTGCAATCATCTAACATCGTATTTTCAACGAAATGACATAAGTATTTTCATTTTACATAGTGACAGTAATATATAAGAGGTTATAGAAAGTAAGTTCAACGAGAACCGATTATTTCAACGAGAAAGATTATTTAACTTCTAAAGAATAAAAAAAAAGAACCCTTATTTACGTAAGCTGATTGTAAAACGAAAAAACACTGGCATTTGGTGTAAAATGACGTAGTCAAGATCATTTTATTGAAATACCTATGTGTAAGATGATCATAAGGCCACGGACAAAGCCTCCTACCAGCCAGTCCTGGACCAATTAAGAAAACCTCAATCGGTCCAGCCGGGGATTGAACCCAGGACCTCCGTCTTGTAAGTCATACCACTGCGCCACGGAGGCCGTCAAAAATAATTTCAAGATGAAACCACTGAACAAATCGTAAAGTAATTTGGTGCTGAGATAGTTTGCATTCTGTTAACCAACACAAGCTACATTTAACAGAGGAAATTAATTAAATACGCAAATGAAGTAGGAAATAACTGCGAGCAAGTACTTATAAATAAATTATTACCTTTTGTATGGTTGGTGGTGAATAATTTTTCCATTATAATCCGTGAAATAGATAGTCTTTGTGTCTATTCTCCTGTGAAGAGGGTCCGCTTTGTGGTTAAAGGGGGAGTAGGGGTCCTGGGGTAGTTCAAACGCCAAGGCGGCTGTGTTGCCCCATAGGAAAATGTCCCCTATTGTGAATATAGCTGGATAGGTGACGCAGAAAACTGAAAATCAATGTAAACATACCTTAAAATTATACACGATAAAGTTTAACTAACTAAATTGAATAAATTATTAACGACCCTACAATTATTTTTGCGTTATACACAGCCGATAAAAGGACGGACATACAAACGAGAATTAAAAAAAATACATTAATTATATAATGAAAAATAAAAAAATATATATATATCTTAAATGTTGAAGAATTGGACCTTTGTAGTTTTAAAGTTATATTTAACAGAGTTCTTTAATGAAATAGTTAGCTTTATTGCAAAGGTAACTTATTTTTAAGCGCAAATGTATGTCAAAAGGTTAAAAACAGTCTGTAATTATCTTATCAAAATCGTGTTCTTTACATGTATTGTACTCAAAAATAATTAAAAACTTAAAAATACCCGACTGCCTAACCTGCCCGCATCCAGTTATCCGCCTGCCTTATTTTGTTTAGCTATTAATAAATAACGTTTTTCTAACTGTAGTGTTTAATATGGCCATGATATAAAATTTTTAAATTCTCTTGAATTTGACACCCACAAAGCATAATATTCGAAAAAGAACGCCCGAAAAACATAACCAGTTAAAATATTTCTAAAAAAAAATATTTTACGCATTTTATTATCCCAATAAGTCCATTTTATAAGCCTTTATAAATATTTTCTATGAAATAATAAGTTGTTGTTTCAAAACTTCATTCAATTTATAGTTTAATAGACTTACCTAATTGTAAAGAACTTCCTTCCGGGAAAATAAGAAATCTCTTCCTTCGAGATAAAACTTCAGCTCCATACCGATCGTTGCAGTTGACTGCAATCGCTTGTAACGTGAGGTAGATCAACCAAAATTTCAAATTATATATTACACACATAATATATTAGTCGTATAAGAAAATTATATATTAGTCTATGATATATATATGATTAATGAGAGGGTAATATATATTTTCAAATTATATATTACTTTTATAAATTCGTAAGCGCAAAGAAATTAAAAAAAAAACGATAAATCAGAGATTTTTTTGGTAATTTGGAGTAAAAAGTGTTTCTTTTCAGAGATTAGGGACAGTACTAAGTATATTAGCTTATCCCCAAACGTGGATGGTGTATGGAAATGTTAATCACGACAGTCAAATATCTTAACCGTTACAAAATGTATACAGTGTGATTTTTTTTAATCCTAATATTAAATGTGAACGTGAGTTTGTTACGTTTTTAAGCCTAAGCCACTAAATCGATTTTATTTTTTATCCATGGAAAGCTATGTTATTATTAAGTCATCATCATCAGCATCATTACTAACCCATATTCAGCTCACTGCTGAGATCGAGTCTCCTCTCAGAATAAGAGGGGTTAGGCCGGTTAGGCCAATAGTCCTAATACCTAATATATTTGGACTAAACCAATTTAAAAACGTAAAATTATATTTATATTCGTTCTTAACACTTACATACCTAAAATGATATTAGTGTTTTTACATGGCAGCATACGTCTAATAAAACTCACGAGGCAAAAAATAAAATTTACATCCACCTGTATGTTCAACTTGACCTGATATACTTAAAATTAAGGTTAAGCATAGAAAAACTCGTTAATTTCAAACTAAACAGGTCTACTTTATTCATTTGGCATTTTTACTTACTCTATTTTTTTAATCATTCAAAGTCGTGTAGTTATCTTTGCTTGACGTTATGATAACTATTCAGATATAACTGATTACCTACATTATAATTTATTAAATGTACTTGTTTATGGTAAGTTAATTTTTGCGTCATGCTGAAAATGTTATCTGTATATAATATCAGTTTATCACAGGAGACCTGTATTTTTTAACCGACTTAAATAAAAGGAGGAGGTTCTCAATTCGAGTGTATGTTCTTTTTTTTAATGTATAATACCTGAATACTCGAAGACGCCTAGGCCGATTTGAATATTTCTATTTTTGTTCGAAAGGGTCTGTCTGTCAATCTGATGATGGGATCCTGGAGAAATCGAGGGGAACTTTCAAAAATCGTAAGAACCGCGCCTAGCTACAAACCTTTTGAGTGGTGAAAAGTAGTTATCTTGTGATTGGGCTTGATTAATTTATATTGATGAGGACATTTCACCTAGATATAGGTTGTGACTGGCATTAGGGGTCTTAACACGACTACACAGAGAAACATACCTTGGGGGAATTTTTCTTGCCTACATCCAAATCTACTCGAAATATGATTACACTAAAAATTGATAAATAAAAAAATTTATTAAAAAAAATTCAACCGACTTCAAAAACATAAAACTTACCGACTAAACTAAAAAGCGAAAAATTAAATCGTATTATGTTCTACCCACTGATCAGTTTGAAGGCGGTGTAAACCAGTGTCGTATTAATTTAAGCCGTTTCAAGAGCTACATGAAAGAACACAATCTGAAAAACCTTTATCTTTATGATATTCTGTCATGGCTTGAATTAATACGTGATGAAATCGTGAAAAATACATGATTTTATGAGATAAGTATAATAAACTTTTATTAATTGATATCGATATATTTTGGACTCTTATTCTATGTACTACACGAAATTAACATTGTTTATATGAAAATTGACATGATTGACAAACTATTGTTGTTATAAAAATATTATTATTACATTCACTGAAAATCATAACTCTTTATAATTGGGTGGTAAAATTTAATAGCGCCAGGGCAAGATGCTAAATCAGTCCATTAGCTAAATCTACCGGGGAGCGGCGGAGCCGGGTCAACGATGCTAATTTGCTAAATTAGTACGTCATTACATAACGGATCCTTAGATAAATGTAGCCAGGTGTTAAGTTTTACCGACTTCTGTAAGTGAAAGCTTACAAATTTGATGACTCTCAGGTTTAATTGATGATATCTTGCTTATAACCGTAAGTTAAAGGGTTATTTTTCTAGTGTGGGCTTTTTTTTTAATTGGGAAAGAATATTATAAGAAACTTAGGCTAACTTATCCTAATATCCTATACAAATCTGCATTTGGCCGCGTTAGACAAAGAGCGCGATTCTTTCCTCAAAAAATAAGTCAATTTAGCATTTTATATTTTCCAAGTTAGGCTAGATTTTGCCTCTGTCATAATGTCTGGTCATCATCATCATATCAGCCGATGGACGTCCACTGCAGGACATAGGCCTTTTGTAGGGACTTTCAAGCATCACGATACTGAGACACCTGAGTCTAGATGTCGTCAGTCCACCTGGAAGTCGACCAACACTGCGCTTTCTAGTTGCGGGGTCGCGATTCCAGCACCTTGAGATCCCAACGTCCATCAGCTCTTCGAACTGTGTGCACCGCCCATTGCCACTTTAGCTTCACAACTCGTTGAGCTATGTTGGTGACTTTGGTTTTTTTGCGGATCTCCTTATTTCTGATGCACTCAGAGATACTCGTAACATTTTTGTCTGTTTGTATGTTTTTTTTTAATTTGTCCTTGACTGTGATTTCATTTGATACCTTAGAAAATTAACAAACGATAGTCTCTGGTAGCTTAAGCTTATGGTAGGTATACATATATGTCTGTCGGTTCTTTCAACACTAAAACATTAAGTCGCTTGGTGGTCATTGGCGGTAGGGTATTAAATAGCCCGACCTGACTTAAGTTAATTCACTTTCAATGATTTAACACAGTAATTTAGAGCGCAGTTATAGTCCAGGATATGAACTCTGCCTGCCATCCCGGAGAGTGTGTGTTCGAATCCAGTCCGGAGAATGCACCTCCAACTTTTCAGTTGTATGCATTTTAAGAAATTCAATATCACTTGTCTCAAACGGTGAAGAAAAAACATCGTGAAGAAACCAGCATACCAGAGAATTATCTTAATTCTCTGCATATGTGAAGTCTGCCAATCCGCATTGGGCCAGTGTGGTGGACGATTGGCCTAACCCCTCTGAGACTTAAACTTCTGAGAGGAGACTCGAGTAGTGGGCCGAATATGGGTTGATAATGATTATGATTTAGCACTAAAGCAAAAAGTGAATGAATAACTAAACTTTCAAGTATTGACCCAAACATACTAACACACTAAAGAAACGTGAAACCAATAAGTGATGAACAGAATTTCTCACGTGATTCCGATAACGGTCACTGAAACCAGTTACTTTCAAATTTTTGACCAAATACGTTGAAATAAAATCATTCATTCATTTCAAGTATGCTTCTATACGAACACTTGGAAAAGTCTATCAGTGAACAGTGGCGACGATTAAAAAATAAATTTTCTATCAAGAACAAGAAACTCACCTGTGAGGTTATAAGATATATATAACCTCCTTCGTATTATAGTATATTAGTATTAGTAATTAAATTAAATCAGAAAGGGGTGTAACAGGGGTTGAATGTTTGTATGGAAAGTCCTTCTTATTATTTATTTCAACAAATTACATTTGTTAAAAAAGGTATATAGGTTATACTACCAGAAAAATACGTAAAATAATGTCATTCAAGATTTTTCTAAATTGTACCTAATAATACCTAATAGGGGTTAAAAAAGGGTTGATTTTTTTTTAAATATATTTCGTTCGTGTTTTGAGTTATATTTTTGTAAAATTATTAGTGGACTATTTAAACCGCCCAAATAAATAAATAATTCCATTACAACTTTACAGTTTATAATAACATCCCTAAGCACAGCAGAAACCAAAACTTTTATTAACACAAGGACTGAACATTCAAGAAGTGATAATGAAAAGAATATCTCTAGTAATTGTATTCAGCTATGCCTGCATTACATTTTTCATCTTCTTCGACTTCAGTGAAGCGAATAAAACACAGATTGTGTACCGGCCAAAGCGTTATTTAAGCTTCAGGAATATATCACGTTTTTTCGTAAGTATTAAAACTTTTATAATATTAATCTTTTGGATGGTAAATGAAATGTTTGGTGGTGAATGTTTGGTGGTGAATAAATTGGAATTGACTTGAAAGACGTATTTCACTTATTTTGATACACATATAATATAAAATTATTACACAAAATTACTAAACCGATTTTCATGAAAATGAAATGGGACCAATCTGAAAGTATACTCTTTCAAACAAAAAATTGTGTGCCGTCACGGGACGCCTGGCAGATGTGAAACATTGACATTATTTTGTAACTTAAACAACGCTATATACACTACGGAGTATAACACTATAGGTATCCGAGCTCAGTGTAGCGAGAGAGATGGCTTAACGCGGGATAGAGTGGGAGAGAATCGCACAGTTGATTGCGCATGGCGACGCGTCGCCACACCCAACACACAACTGCATATAGACTGTATATATATATACTATCATACAGCGCTTTGGGACCCCAACGTCCATCGGCTCTTCGAACTATGTGCCCCGCCCATTGCCACTTCAGCTTCGCAACTCGTTGAGCTATGTCGGTGACTTTGGTTCTTCTGCGGATCTCCTCATTTCTGATTCGATCACGCAGAGATACTCCTAACATAGCTCGTTCCATCGCCCTCTGTGTGACTCTAAGCCTTCTTATGAGGCCCATAGTTAGCGACCAAGTCTCGGAACCATAGGTCATCACTGGCAACACGCACTGTTCGAAGACTTTTGTCTTCAGGCACTGAGGAATTTCGGACGAAAAGATGTCGCGAAGCTTCCCGAATGCAGCCCAGCCGAGTTGGATTCGACGGTTCACCTCTTTCTCGAAATTGGACCTACCTAACTGGATCATATGTCCTAGGTATATGTATTCGTCTACAATTTCGAGTGCAGCGTTCTCAACTATAACTGGGTGGAGCGATACATGAGCATTACACATTATTTTTGTTTTGCCCATGTTCATTTTCAGGCCCACCTGTTGAGAAACGCTGCTGAGGTCATTGAGCATGGTACTAAGGTCATCCAGAGTCTGTGCCATGATGACTACATCATCCGCGAACCGCAGTTGAGTGTTGGGGTCCCAAAGTGCTGGAATGGCGACCCCGCACTAGTAAGCGCAGTGTTGGCCGACCCCCCACCAGGTGGACTGACGACATCAAGCGAGTCGCAGGGATTCGCTGGATGCAGGCGGCTCAGTATCGTGATGTTTGGAAGTCCCTACAAAAGGCCTATGTCCTGCAGTGGACGTCCATCGGCTGATATGATGATGATGATGATGATCATACAGCGTGGCGATGCGTCGCCACGGGATGCGTCGCCACGCCAGAAATCGGTTTTACGTGCGGCTATAGATGTTTCACATCAAAAAAGAATTTTGGAAATGAATGCTAGACCTACCACTTATGAGGCTAATACACTGCACTCTACGGAGGTCACATAGTTAACGGCTTACAACAACGACTATAATGAAAAGTCAAATATAAAAGTGTGTTAGTGTGTCATGCACACAGTGTAAACACACACTACATACACTACACAAGTTAACTAGCTCACTATCTCTGTTTTGCTCGAGCACCAATTGTTTTAGATTAAAGGACATGTCCCAAAATGGGCCTTTATTATTTATAATTTATAAGCAGGTCGATAGTATTTTTTACGGATAGAAGATGCAAATTGCTGTTGAGAAAATAATTTTCAGAATTTTGAACCCGCATTAATTAGATTTTTTTTTTTGTTTCGCTCCATTGTCTACGAAATTAAACATAGACAATACAGTAAAAGTGTTCAAAACAGCCAATAAAAACACCTGAAATTGAATTCATATCCAGTGTAAGCTGTTAATGTCATGCAATATTGTCAAATGTCATAAAGACACAAGTTAAAAAAAACATTAAACGTAAACAGAGAAGCATTAAACAAAAAATACCTTAAATTGCTTTAAAAATGCCATACACGAACGCTATTAAGCCAAGATCATTGACAATCTGTCAGCGTGTGAGTTACAAGCATGTTGCCATGATAAAAATTCTTATTATTTAATGTTGTCAGCTAATGAAAAAAAATACATTTTATTTAATTAATTTTAAAAAATGCGGGTTCTAAAATTTTTTTATTTTGTGTTTTAAGCCCTATAGTTTATGTTATTTTAAGATAAAAATATTTTTTCTGCTTAGTTGACACTCGGAATAAAGGCCCAACCTCCATACAAAAATGGAACATGTTCTTTGAAAGTTCAAAAAATATTGATTCTTTTTTCTTTAACCATACGTATTTATTTACAAATTGAGTTGTGCATAACTCGATATTGCGAGTTTCGTATTCGCCTTTATCTCTCTCTATCTACGTTATGTTAGAAAGAGAGATATAGATATAAAATCAAAACTCACACGGTACTGTTAACATATTTCGTTACTAAACCTGATCTTTGCTTGTTTAGTTAATAATTTGTGATACAATGAAGATAATGTTATTATACCAATGTACAGACAGACACATATCAATTAGTTTAAGACGTTAGATTAGCTATAAATCAAACGTAACACTTCTAGTGACTTGCACATAATTCTCACTCAATAATATTTAATGGTTCTAATTGTTCAAAAAGCAAATATAGTTCATTTATGTTTAAACCAATTTTCTGTAACCATATCTGTTTGAAAAGTGTAGTTCAAAACAAAACGTTACAAAAAATGAGCTCTTCTATACAGAAAATTGTTGATAATTTAAAAAAAAACGAAGGTAGTTTTTAGCACAATGTGTATTACATCTCGAATTTAATCGTTCCATTTTTGAACTGTATTCGAGAAGTGTTTATTTTTAGAACGTGATTACAATTCGATTTCAACTGTTCCATTTTTGAACTGTATTTGAAAGTGTTTATTTTTAGAACGTTATTACAACTCGTTTTTAATTGTTCCTTAATTGAACTATATTACACAGCTATGGACCGAACGTGCAAAGTGATTATAGTTTGTTATGTTTGTTGTATTATTATTTTGCTTTTTGAATTTGGTGAAGCGAACCAATCTAAATATATAGATAGACAAAGAAGATATTTAAGTTTTGGAAACTTTTCCAAATTTTTTGTAAGTATATGCTTTATGTTGATTTCAAAAATACGGACGAGTGTGATTCTCTCTCACGCTGATAGTTCGATTATACTAACCGATTTACGAGGTTATTTTTATATTCCGTCTTAATAGATTTCCTTCTAAAGAGAAACCGATGTAACTACATTTACGATTTTCACATTTTTTCTAATATTTGTGCTACAAGAAATAAAAAAAGAATTATTTAAACCCATCAAGAAATTCTCGAATTTCAGCCGAGTATATTCAGAGAGTATTCTTTACAAGTTAGCCCTTGACTACAATCTCAGTAGGTGGTCATGCAGTCTAAGATGGAAGCGGGCTAACTTGTTAGGAGTAGAATGAAAGTCCACACCCTTTACGGTTTCTACACGACATCGTACCGGAACGCTAAACCGCTTAGCGGTACGTCGTTGCCGCTAGGGTGGTAACTAGCCAGAGCCGAAGCCTCCCACCAGCCAGTCCTGGACTAATTAAGAAAACCTCAATCTGTCCAGCCGGGGATCGAACCAACTAAATTCACCGCGCATACCACTGCGACATGAAGATCGTTGATTCGCCCAGGCAAACTGTTTTAGACGTGAATACGACCTGAGGAGGGACGCCTGCCCCCCTAACGTGCCGTTATAAATAAAGAAGGAAAGAAAGCAAAATGCGGATATTTCGAAATTATGCCACACATCACAATAATTCCAGTACACCAGGACAATACCCTGCGATGTGTGGCATAACCCAGTAAATGCCCCAACTCAGCATAGTGCTACGTGACCATTTGCTTATATTATACGGACGAAGTCACGGGCGTCCGCTAGTTGATTATATAAATGACGAACTTACAGGTGCGGTTGAACTTCAAAGCGAACATGGTGCCTTGGACCCAGATCTTCGCGCAAGCTTTAGGCTTTAGAATGAACTGGGACGACCCTCCTGACTCCTTTCGCCCCTACCGTCATCTCAGTCGAAGGGCTGTGTATGAGAGTATTGAGATACTCTTGAACAGGTAGGTTTCTTCGTTATATTTATTTTATCAGCTTATTGGAATAAACGTCGTGGCTTATCATTTTAAAAAACAATTACTGTGGAATACATTAAATTTTGCTATTAATTAGATGCAGATCATATTGCAATGGTTAATTAAAGACAGCTATATAAATCTTATTTTTTGTCGAATAATAACATTTTTCTTTGAACTAAGAAAAGTCCTAGGAGCGACTCCTCTGGAACTTCGACCTCCATTTTTGAAAGGGTAGTTTTGGTTATTGGTCAACCCCTGCCTATGTGGACTGACAATATCAACAAATATACAGTATACTGAATGCTGGCATCTCTAAAGGCTTATACAAGACAGCCTTGGTTAGTCAGTGGACATGGATATGCATCTGTGATGATGATAATAATAACCCTACTTTTCGATTTAGACGCACACTTGCCAACGGCCATGCATCCGTTCTCGTGAAATTCTTTTTGTTACCAATCCTGCGGGAACCATGAAATTTTCCGACATAAAAAGTACTCTATATTCTGCTTTAGGGTCTAATTTATCTCTCTATCAAATTTCATCCAAATCGGTTCAGCGGTTTAGCTGTGAAAAGGTGACAGACAGACAGAATTAGTTTCACATTTCTAATATTAAAGTAAAAATGTATGATTATGAGTAGAGACTAGCCGACGCCCCGCGGTTTCACCCGCGTAGCTCCCGTTTTCCTGAGAATACGGAGATAAAATATAGCCTATGACACTAACAAATAACGTGGCTTTCTAGTGTTACAAGAATTTTCAATATCGGTTATAGATTTAGAGATTACCTCTACAATACCATAAACTTACCTCTTTATAATATAGGTGTAGATACATAGTAGGGTCATGAAAGGAGTTAGATCTAAAGTCATTATCGACTACGAGCTTTGTCATTTGTATGAGATAACTCTCTATATTTTTATAGTATTCAAACCTACTCGTAATGCTTATAAAGAAGTTCAAAAACCCAGTTCAGTTCACATAATTTTTTTTCCTAAAAGATAATAATTTCTTTTCCAGAAATGGTTTAGACGGATTCCACTGCGTTCGCCGTGCAATATGCGAAATAGACTTAGTTGAACCAAAATCTATTTCATTGAAAATTCTAAAAATGATCTTCAGGTAAATATTATGGCATTGCAATTAATTTATATTCTAGAAATTTTGAATAGGTAAGGCTAAGTGAAAAAAAAACTCCGGTGAATTTAATTTTCTGAAACAGACTGAGTTGGAATATGTAGCACCAGAAGATGTCCCAATATTAAATTTTTGTATCAGGTTTTTATCGCTAGACCTTATTGCATGAACAGTCCATGCCACCCAACAAGTTAATGTTTATTTTCTGAAAGTTGGGTGGAGAAAACACAGCACCAGAAGATACGGTTTTATCGCTAAGTATCTAAAGGCGACCTTATTTTATAAACGGGTTGTACTACCCAACAAGTTAGTATGAGCTAACCCTCGATTGAACATCGCTTAGCTGTTAGCTCCGTGTTATCTCACCGCCCTTTTCCTCTCGCAACACTTGGAAGCTCAGCTTTACCCCTAATTGGCTCCCATACGGCAACGTACCTGAGTGCTACTTAGCGGTGCTTTGCCGATACTTGGATCTAACTTAGGTACTCGCCAAAGTGGCTTGTTGTGGTTTAGAGCAGTTATGTACTAATATACCCATAATTTTGACTAATTTGTACATACTACAATATACCTAATCATAAATAATTATTACCAGTATATTAGTTATGAGAACCGTGCATATGACTTTATGCCTTCGATTCGGAGGGCGAAGGTTCGAATCCGGTCCGGGCATGCACCTCCAACTTTCGGTTGTGCGCATTTTAAGAAATTAAATATCACGTGTCTCAAATGGTGAGGGAAAAAGTTCAAAATTCAAAATTCAAAATTCAAAATTCATTTATTTCAAGTAGGCTCAGTTTACAAGCACTTTTGACACGTCAGTCGACTATTTGTAAAGATTCTACCACCGGTTCGGAAGGCAGGTTCTGCTGAGAAGATACCGGCAAGAAACTCAACAGTTGCTCTTTTGAAAAAGTCATACAGTATTACAATTTACATTTGATAACAATTAAATTACAATTTCTTATAGTTTTATTTCCTGTGTGAAGGTGGAAGCTGATCCAATGGCCTCCAAGCACCTTTGTCGTTAAGGAACTCATCAATAGTGTAGTAACCTCGACTAAGTAAATGTTTTTTAACACATTGCTTAAAGTTGTGCATTGGCAAGTCCATCACAGTCTTGGGGATCTTGTTATAGAAGAGTACACCCAAACCCACAAAAGATTTTTTAACTCTTTGGAGACGATATGCAGAAATAACTAACTTATGCCCGTGTCTAGTAAGACGTGGGTTTAGATCTCCTTTTCGTTTGTACAAATTAATATTTTGTCTCACATAAACTATACTGTTATATATATACTGACAGGCTACTGTTAAAATGCCTATTTCTTTAAACTTTTGACGAAGGGACTCGCGTGATTTTAGTTGATATATTGCTCGAATTGCTCTTTTTTGAAGTACAAATATAGAATGTATATCAGCAGCCTTGCCCCACAACAAAATACCGTAAGACATTACGCTGTGAAAGTACGCAAAATAAACAAGTCTAGCTGTATCAACATCAGTAAACTGTCTTATTTTTCTCACTGCAAAAGCAGCTGAGCTGAGTTTACCTGACAGTTTTTCTATATGAGCACCCCACTGAAGTTTAGAATCCAAGGTCACTCCCAGGAAAACTGTGGAATTCTCTATTTCTAGTGTTTCACCATTGATCATTATAGACTTATCTAATTTTATAACATTTGGTAATGAAAACTCAATACATTTAGTTTTCTTTGCATTTAAAAGTAAGTTGTTAACAGTGAACCAATGCGACACATGCGATATGGCACGGTTTACATCGTCGGAATTATCTTTACTTCTGTCACTCTTAAAAATTAGGGATGTGTCGTCAGCAAACAGTACTATCTCACAGATGCCGCTAACATGGTGTGGTAAATCGTTTATGTACACTAGGAATAGAAAAGGACCCAGAATTGAACCCTGTGGGACGCCCATTGTGTTAGAAAAACCGCGAGACTTTGAATCATTTATGCATACCTTTTGTGTTCTATCACTAAGATAAGAGGCGATGAGATCGAGTGCAACACTTTTAATGCCATAGTGGCTTAACTTAAGTAAAAGAATGTTATGGTCAACACAATCGAATGCTTTGGACAAATCACAAAATACACCAATAGCATTCTTAGCATTTTCCCATGCATCATATATATGTTTTAAAAGTTTAGCACCTGCATCAGTTGTACTGCGACCTTTAGTAAAACCATACTGTTCAGGGTGAAATAAATTATTTAAATTAAAATGACTTAAAAGTTGATTTAAAATGATTTTTTCAAAAACCTTACTAAGTGTTGGCAGTATTGTAATTGGTCTATAATTATTAACATCAGTTTTGTCACCTGATTTAAAAAGTGGTAACAGTTTGCCATGTTTCATTAGGTTCGGAAAGATACCCAAATCCACGCATTCATTAAAAATAATAGCTAAGTGGGGAGCAATGACATCAATGATGTTAGATATTACTTTCACTGACATGCCCCACATGTCTCCAGTTCTTTTTAATTTTAACAGTTTAAAAGTTTTTTTAATGTCTGATAGCAGAAGAGTCCAGTGAATCTGTTAACAAGATAGGAACATTCTGGAAAAAGTCTTCAAAGGCATTAACAACCTCGTTATCGGTGTTTATCTTTTTATCATTGACAATTAATTCAAAACTCATATCACGTGGTCTAATTTTGCCTGATTCTTTATTAATTATGTTCCAGGTTGTTTGTACCTTGTTTTCAGATTTTATTATTCTATCTTTGATGTGTAATGATTTTGCAAGAATACAAACACGTTTGAAAATTTTTGAATAGTTTTTTACATGTTCTAAATATGTTCGCGTTTGATTATACTGTTTCTCCTCGTACAACTCGTACAATCTGTCTCTACTTTTGTAAATGCCTTCAGTAGCCCATTCGCTAAACTTTAATTTTTGAGTAACATTAATACGTTTAAAGTTAAAAATTTTACAAAACTCTTTGTCTATTGTCTTGAACAGCGTACCAAATAGCCTGTCTGGGTGACTATTTTCAAATGAAAGACTTGGAATTTTTGAAGAAATTATGCTTTTAAATCGCTCTAATTTACCTTCAGTTATCGGCCTATACTTGAACCATTGGTTGCTATTGGATTTATTGTTTAAAATAGTTATTATTTGACCACTGTGATCAGAGCCTAATTTATTTATTATCATCTTTTTTTCAATCACACAATTGTAAAATATATTATCCAGACATGTCCCTGAAGTAGCCGTTATCCTAGTAGGTTCATTAAAAGCATGAGTCAAATCAAAACATTTGAATAAGTTAAGAAATCTAACAGACTTTGAGTTTTCTGTTAGAATATCAACATTAAAATCGCCACAAATCAGTATTTGTTTGGAAGATGTGCACAAACGTCTCATTACATCCTCCATTACCTCTTCAAATTGATCAAAGTCAGCAGGAGGGGGTCGGTACACGCATACTATAACAATTCGCTCCAACTCCACACAAGATAGTTCAACAATGCATTCCACAGAAAGACTAACTATGTCTTTTCTATCCTTGTATTTTAGGTTATTAAGTAAGAGTATTAAAGAGCCACCATGTCCAGCCCTTCTGGAGAATACACTTGACAATGAAAAATTTTTAATATCAAGTACTGATAGTTGTGACTTTGTGAGCCAGTGTTCCGTAATACATAAGATGTGTATATTGAATTTCTCTACAAATAGTTCAACTTCTAATTCCTTGCCGTTGATGCTCTGTATATTTTGGTGTACAATGTTAAAGTTACAGTGCACCTCCGTTGTCATATTTTCTAGTTTAAAGAATTTTTAATTGTAACAGTACTAGGATTGGTACTGCAGTCATATATAGAAATATTTGTACTATTACTACAGTTTGTAGAGATGTCAATAGACTGAGTTACACTACTTGTAACTGGATCGTTTATATAAAAATTAACATTTGAGACAGTACTATCACTCGTACTCTGGTCAATAGAAACAGAAGAACTATTTTTACAAGTTGAATTAGTGTCAATAGACTGCGTTACAACATTTGTAACTGACTTATTTAAGTTGTAAGCCAACAGGGACGCAACATGCTGCTTACATTTTTTTGGCAGATATAAATTATCTTTAGTCAACGAATAAGATGAGGTAAACTTATTCATGTCAAAATAAAAAATTGCATCGCTGTGATGGTATGTCAAGTTGTATAACAATAGATTCAAATTATGGATATGCTTATTTTCTTTAGCACTTGACTTAAAGTATGGAAATCCACATAATGTAAATTCACATTTGGTTCTACTATGTAATACCAAAAGCTTTTCAACACATTTTATGATTTGATGCCTTTTAATTTTTAAACTGTTCCCTAACATCAAAATTACATTTGAGTAACCAACTACATTTTCTGTACTTATGCTATTTATTAAATAATTAAAACTAGCCCCTGGTTCGTAAAGTAACCTGCATACCTGAGTATTTTCTTAACTCTCTACGTGTGTGAAGTGTGCCAATTCACATTGGGCCAGCGTGGTAGAATATTGGCCTAACCCCACTCATTCTGAGAGGAGACTCGTACTCAACAGTTAGTCGAATATGGATTACTAAGGATGATGATGATATTATTAATACCCCACTCATTCACGTCTCCTTTTTCCTATACGAGAGGAAAAATCATTGCATGGTCCACTCGAAAAGGAAAACTATCGCTTATAATCAAACTAGCTGACACCGCGCGGTTTCACCCGCGTGGTTTCAGGTCCCGTGGGAATATAGGTATTATATATAATATATATATGCCTATAGCATTTCTCGATAAATGGGCTATCTAACACTGAATTTTTTTTTTAAATCGGACCAATACTTCCTGAGATTAGCGCGTTCAATCAAACAAACAAACAAACTCTTCAGCTTTATAATATTAGTATAGATCAACACTTTGCAGACCATAGGTCCATCAACCTAAGGCAAAGATGTTAAGCATAATGTGCCAGTAAAGCATATATAATTCCCTGATAAATAAAGAGCTGTTTTTGAGGTATTGAAAATTACTTCAATGAGCCAGCAAAATAAACGAATTGTTTAATAAATATTCAAAACGCCATCGATATTGCGAGATTACGAGAATCCTTTATTGATATCTGCCTATTTCTTGCCTCTTTCCAGAAAGCATTCATCAACTACGGACAAATGGCATGAACACACAAACGAAGACTGCAGGACATCAATCAACACGTGCCCTTTCTCCGTGCTCGATATATCTCCATACACCGATCTATAGAAGTAAATTTGAATATTATATTAGTGTAGTATTATTTTCAGAATCCTCAATGAAAGCTTAATAGATAAGGGGGATTAAATCCATTTGGGTACAATTCGATCCCCCTTTTTTTTCGAAGAAAGAGGAAAGATCTCTCCAGACTTTGGCCTGTCTTCTGGATTCGAGATTCCCACCGTTTAGACTTCTTTGGAGTGTCGTATAATCGTAAAAAGTTAAACATTTTTACCATATGGCCACCAACTGCAACTGATATTGATGACTTAACTTATTGATCCAGATTGATCCAAGCTAAGCAATATTTTCTCCATAAATTTCCTATTTTAAGTCCATTACAGTAGGAATGTTCATTAAAATTTTATTTATTTGTATGAAGACAGTGTCAAAATTGTATAAACGAAAAAAAATGTATGAATAGTCATACATCTAACAAATGATTTGATTATAAAACAGCGAGACGCGGCTCGTTAGTGCGGCCGGTTCACTGCGAGGCTTCATTAGGAACTTTTTCATGTTAGCCTTTTTATATTATGTTTTTATTACTGTTATATTATTATTCTTGTTTTTCTATACAATATCTTCGTCAATTCAACCAATGGACGTAGACTACTTCTCATTTATTATACGAGTATACTGTTAAAATATAGATAGCTTTCTCACAAATTATATTGACAAAACAAGTATGCTGCATACTATAATAGAGATTACGGGGTTCCAATGGATACCTTTCAGCACCGTCATCAGATCCTGGCTATCCTCTAGTATTAAAATACTCGTCAAGACAAATTAAACGAGCCGAAACTCGATTGGGTAGCGTCGTTTAATTACGAAGTTCCAATAGCCACCTTCCAGCTCCATCATCAGATCAGCTTTATATCGTTATAATATTGCATAATCATCAGCTCGTGATAGCTCAGTGGATATGGCTTCTGCCGGATTCCGGATGGTATAGGTTCGAATCTGGTCCGGGCATATGCACTTTTCAGTTATGTGCATTTTAAGAAATTAAATATCACGTGTCTCAAACGGTGAAGGAGAGGTAACCTGCATACCTGAGAATTTTCTTAATTCTTTGCGTGTGTGAAGTCTGCTAATTCGCATTGGGCCAGCGTGGAGGACTATTTGGCCTAATCCCTTTCATTCTGAAAGGAGACTCAGCAGTGAGCCGAAAATTGGTTGATAATGATGATGAAATATTATAAAGAAGTAAAGTTGTGGTGCTATTGAAGGGGGTAAACTCTGAATCTACTGAACTGATTTTAAAACCCATTTACTTTATTTACGTTATTTACGAGTGGTATATGCTATGTTTTATGTTCGTACTAGCTGACGCCTACTAGTTAGTACTAGTTTCACCCGCGTGGTTCCCTTTCCTGTAGAAATACGGGAATAATATGTAGCCTATAGCCTTCCTCGATACATGGGCTATCTAACACTGAAAGAATTTTTCAAATCTGATTAGTAGTTCCTGAGATTAGCGCGTTCAATCAAACAAACAATCTCTTCAGCTTTATAATAGATAAATAAATAAATAAATAAATAAATAAATAAATAAATAAATAATAGTAATATAGATTTCTGCGACATCAGGAACTACGCGGGTAAAACCACGGTGCGTCTGCTAGTACGTTATAAAACAAGCTTTAACTAAATGCGTTACACAACTTGGGATTTTGAAAATAGTGTTAAAATCCACAAATAATGACGGTAGTTGATGGACGCTATCGCGAGCACATCCCCGGGGTGAGGCGAACAATCAGCGGGGGATAAACTGATTTCAATGCAATCGGAATTTATTAGGGAACATCCATTTTGTGGTATTGTCATTAGTTAGTTGGGCAAAGCACTGGATTATGGGACTTTAACCTATTCCCAACACGGCAATCTATTTGTCGGAGGTTTAGTAATTGCTATGGTGTATTTTTTAAATAGTAGGAGATTATTTTAATTCAATAATTTTTCTATTGCCTCAATTTTATTTAAATTCAAATTCATCTATCGCATGACGCATACAGCCAGCCGCAGAGTGAAGTGAATGGCGCTCGGCATAGCGTCAAGGCCGTGTCCATAATTTCACCAGTTACCACTCATCTCCTTACCCTTATCCCACTTAAGTGTGGTCGGAAAAATATGTCAATCTTGTCCATTCGTCTCTATTACTCGTCAACTCATCATCCACTCCTTTTACACACATGTCCTCTTTCACACAATCCAACCATCTCTTCTTTGGCCTTCCTCTCTTCTTATGTCCTTCCACTTGCACATTCAACATTTTCCTAGTAATATGACTTTCCTCCCTACGCATTACATGTCCATACCAAGCTAACCTTCTACTCCTCAAGTTTTCTGTCACTGGCGCCACCTTCAGACAGCCGCGGAGTGAAGTGAATAGCGCTGGGCATAGCGTCAAGGCTGTGTCCATAATTTCACCAGTTACCACTATCATGCCCATAATTTCACGGAGAAGTATTACCAGTTACCACCATCATGCCTCAAACAGCAGCCTTGCTGTGTTTCGGTCTCACTATAGATGCCGATTTAATTTCAGGCATTTGACAACTGGCAAAGAGGCATTGAAGGTTAGATTCTTTCCATTGACACACACACAGGTTGACATTTGTAGGTCATGTTTCTAGCGAAGTCTTGCTTTTACATAGCAAGGCTTTCCAGTGGTCATTATTCCACCACCTTGGGACCAACGTCCATCGGCTCTCCTAACTAGAAAAAAGCCACTGGATGTTTGCAACCTTAATGTTTGGAAGTCCAAGTCATGTCCAACAGTGGACGCCCATCGGCGGCAATGAGAAAGAAACTGTCACTCTGAAAAAAAATCTTCTTGTAATTTAGCCTTTGGCTTTAATAAAATACCACTGATATTTATTAGGAATTTAGCCGCATATTTGGAAAGCGATTTTCATAAATCTCGCCGTTACTTGCCTTAATGTACCTGAAAATTCCAACACACCAATTCCTGGTGTACGGTCTTATCGATATTGGATATATTGGATGCATGTACCAGCCTTATAAAATTTCTACTCTAAGCATTGCATATACATTCCCATAAAACCTTCTACAGCAAGCATTGCACCCATCATGTTTGGTGCAGACATTAGACACGACAGAACAGAAGAGAATACATTAAATTTTTCAAACATGGACAAGTAACAATTTACAGATACAAACATGGGTATATGCCACAAATTAGGTGTGCAAATATTTTTAGAAATAAAGTTAAATGATCTTAATATAATATTTTAATACATGTAAAATTATAGATGGGGCTTTTTATTTAATAAAATATTAACAGAACCCCGCGGTTCCACTCGCATATTTTCCATTCCCGTGGGAAATATGTAAGTGGTAAAAGCAATTGGTCTAGTAGTTTCATAGCCTATTCAAATTAAACAAACAAACAATCACAACTTCCCTTTGTGTAATACGACTATTAGCACTAAATATAACAACCAACCTTATAAAATAAAACAAAATACCCTTCCGGAGACAGTGTTTCCTGCAATCTAAACATCTTCAAGGCAAGATTGAATAGGCACTTTCTAGGCAAGCGCGTCCTATCCTAGTCCTCGTGATTGTTTTCCATCTGACGTAATTGTAGTCAAAGGCAACCCTTTAAACGCTAAAAAAACAAGTGACCATAATGTATAGTTAGTGGTTTAGTAAGATAAAAAACGCTCTTTATATAAATATATTTTAAAAATTCTTATATCATCATCATCATCAGGTGCCCTCTTCAAACTGAAGTTTGGCTATCAGATGGAGAAAACTTTTCCGATCACTAGAGATATTTTTCAGCTGGCTGTAATTACTCTTGGTCCACTCCTTAATACCATCCACCCATTTACGTTGCTGTCGACCTCGTGCTTTTTTCCGATTATCTTGCCTTCTAGGATCAACCTAGGAAACTCGTAGAAGGGTCCTCTTTGCAGGTGTCCGAAAAATTAAATATAAAAAGTAAAAATCTTAGTCGTGTCTGAAGTCTGCGCATAGTTTCAGGAGTGGCGGCGCGTGACCGGGGTATGAGGCTCACTTAATTTACTGAAGTGATGTTCCATACAACAAAGTCTTTTACGAGTTTTTATGGCGAATACGAGAGATTCATTCCGACGAACTGATTTTTAATGATCAACGATGTCTGGAAGATATTTTTTACAATATCTGTTTAGTTTTTACATGACTTGTGAACTAGATTTCGCTTATAGCTTCGCATGTTAGTAAACGACTTTTGCCGACCTATCTGGCACAGTTGGTAGTGATGTGGATTGCAACAGAGAGGTCTTGGGTTCGATTCCCATTGGGTCAGTTTAGGGTTAAATATTTCCAAAATTTACTTGAATAAGCTAGTTGACACTTTTTTAATGTTCTTAAATAATTCATTTACTAGATTGAAAAAATGTTTTTTCATATTTTTTCGAGACGTGATTACATGAATTACATTAAAAAAAGATTTTTAAATATGTTTTTGTAGCCCTGTACATTATATTCTGTACGTGTACATACATAAAATTAAATCAATGAACGTTTTTCCACCGTGTTGGTAAAGTTATAAAATAAAAAAAAATGTTATTGGTAAATTGGATATCATACACATTCGTAAGTTAAAATTAATACACATGAAACCTATTTATACAGTTGGTACACTGACCTATATCAATGTATGGGGCTAACAATTTTCCAATGGCAAAGTAAGGTTGTCCCTCAAACCATTCGTACGATTAACTTTACTGGTATTTTATTTATCTATAACTAAATATGAGAGATATTGAATTTACTCCTTTATGCATAATGTATGACTTTAGGGTCCTAAGGTGCTGGAATGGTGACCCTACAAAGCGCAGTGTTGGTCGACCCCCCACCAGGTGGAATGACGACATCAAGCGAGCCGCAGAGATTCACTGGTTGCAAGCGGCTCAGCTAGGCAAAAACTGTAACGATATTTTTATAACTCGCAAGCGCGTCTATCTCTCTCTGTTTACACGATAACTATAGAATGAGAAAGATAGCTGTGAATTCGATACTCGCACTTGCGAGTTATACAAAACATCGTTAGAGAATAGCCGTGCTGAACCGTGATGTTTGGAAGTCCCTACAAAAGGCCTATGTCCTGCAGTGGACGTCCATCGGCTGATATGATGATGATGATGATGACCGGCTGATATAATATTGATGATTACTGTATAATTTTTTAAAAAGAGCAACTGTTGAGTTTCTTGCCGGTTTCTTCTCAGCAGAACCTGCCTTCCGAACCGGTGTTGAATCTTTACAAATAGTCAACTGACGTGTCAAAAGTGCTTGTAAACTGAGCCTACTTGAAATAAATGATTTTTGATTTTATTATAAGGGGAGAAACACTTTGTTATGAATAAAGGAATATTCTAACATTTGAATAAAGGGATTATTCATCTCTCAGTGTTGTGATTATATCTAATATGGCCTGCTCTTGGGGACAGCCGCTGTATATGTATCCGCAGTCGAACATCTGCCGCCCCGCCGTTGCCGCGTCGTTGTACGTCGACATCGCTTCCTGCCACTCCGGCTCTAGCTCTTCGAAAGACGAATGCCCGTAATCTGGCCTGTAATAACAATATAACGAATTATTAATAAAAGCATCGATTTTCACCCGAGTGTGAATATTTATGTTTTACGAAAAAGAAATACCAACATGTATTTTTTTTTTCTCAAAGTATTTTTTTTTAGGAATTACCCGTCTACTCGTTATAATTAATTCGTAAACCATTGCATATATGCAGAAGAAGGTAATTAATGTTATCGTAATGCGACAGGCAAATATAAGGAAATAAATATAATAACAATACATAAATAAATCGTGATAGTATAGTGAATATAACTTCTTCCTTCGCTTCGGAAGGGCGTAGGTTCGAATCTGGTCTGAGGTATGCGTCTTCTTTTCTTCTGACTTTTCGGTGTCATAAACAATGGACAAGAAACCTATACATTGGCTTTCAGTGCACCAAGAGCCTAATAGAAAGTAGCAGAACATACGAATATGTATAGATAATACCTATACTAGTTAGACAATTAAATTAGTGTAATGTCAATTTTAATTACTATTTTTACTATTTTTGTATTGTTAATATTATTGTTTGTTTTACACTGGGTTTTTACCTTTAAATAAACTATTATTATTATTATTATTATTATTATTATTATTATTATTATTATACCATACCTGAGAATTTTCTTAATTCTCTACGTGTGCGAAGTGAGAAGTCTGCCAATCCGCATTAGGCCAGCGTGGTGGACTATTAGCCTAACCCCTCTCAGTCTGAGAGGAAACTCGTGATCAGTAACAGTGAGCCGATTATGGGTTGTTAATAATGATAAATAAATGATAACATGTTAACCAAATAAAGGTCATCACTCATAAAGCTGCAGCTAGCTGCAGCGCCGATTTTAGTGGGTTTTTTTACAAAAAAGGTATAATATATAACAGAGCAATAGTTTGCTATGGACGTCCTACCAACTTGAAGTAATGCTAAAACCTCATATCAATGTTATTACACCTGCAGTCCTGCAATACTCTCCAGACCGCAACACATCAATGCTGTTTACCGGGTAGCATGGTTGTAACACTTTTCCAGTCGATCATTGTCACAAATAACTATAACTACAAGAAACTGTACCGTGATAGCTCACTAGATATACCTATGCCTCCGATTCCGGAGGGTGTGGGTTCGAATGCGGTCCGGAGCATGCACCTCCAATCGTACGTCAAATCGTACGTCGTGAAATCGTACGTCAGTATTGTCTATGTCAACCACAGAGTAGTATACATGATGTCAACTTGTCATTTGTCAACGTAGTGTCAAAGCACCACAGGCTAACTAAAAATGTTTACTAAAAATGTTTTAATTGATACAAGCATCTTGTGTTTCTGAGGAATTTCAAGATTCGTTTATAATAATATAAAAATTAATATTTGGAATATCTTTACCATTCGTGCTCAAATTTCTGTTATTAATATTGCTATTTATTTTTGATTTAATTCTCTTTTTTTTTATTATTGTTGCTGATTCTGTGTGTTAGCATTATTAATTAGTTTTCCTTATGTTTATCTGGAAGGTAAGGGTTCGATTGGCGATCAAACGTCACAAGGCTTATTTACTTTTATATTTTATATTATTTTATTATTATTATTATAATTTTTTTTTTTTATTATCTAAAATATATATTTATTATTATTATTATAATTTTTTTTTATTATCTAAAATATATATTTATTTTAATTAGTATTATTATTATTATTTTTTTTTTCTGCTTTAACTATTTTTAATTTATTTATATAGTATATTATAGTACTATACTTTACATGTCTAGTCAAAATGAAAACCTTGACGATTCATTTTTTTCACTTTCATCCCTCGAGGGAATCAATAGTGATTCCAGTTTTCACAGCCTTCCTTCTTTATCTGATGATCTTACTTCTCACTTCTCTGATGTTCCTAAAAATTTTAATGTTGTTCATATCAACGCCCAGAGTATTCCTGCACATTATCCAGATTTGCTCTCATCTTTTGATAATAAGTTCATACACGCCATTCTGATTTCAGAATCATGGTTAAAACCGTGTCTGTCCTCTACAACCTATGCAATTCCGGGATTTCAACTAATACGTAATGATCGCATTCACCGGACTGGGGGTGGTGTTGCCATATATTTACGCTCTCACATACCCTTTAATATCATAAATTTATCTGACGCCCAGGCCGCGCCGGGAGCGGAACATTTATTTATCGAAGTATTATTTTCTAATACTAAAGTTTTACTTGGCGTGTATTATAATCCTAATCTCACTATTGACTACTTCCCTGCTTTTGAAACTCTTTTAGACAGATTTATTCCATTGTATTCGCATAATATTATTATGGGGGATTTCAATACCTGCCTGCTAAAAGCAGATTTCCGCTCTCTGCGTCTAAAAACAATAGTGAGAGCAGCCAACTTACAAATACTTCCTCTTCTAGCTACACATTCTTTTCCTAATTCGTGCCCATCTCTTCTGGATATCATCTTAGTTTCTTCCCCTGATCATGTCGCCAAACATGGCCAATGTCCCGCTGATGCCTTTTCGTATCATGACTTGATTTTTCTCTCATACAAAATTCGTCCACCTAAAAATAAATCGAGAATCCTTCTGCTGCGTAATTTTGGTAGTATGGACATAAATCGCTTGAGGGAAGACGCTGCTGGGATTGACTGGACCAATGTTCTTACTGGAGCTAACATTGACAGTAGGGTTGAGAGCTTTAATTCTCTCCTTACTCAACTATATGAAGTACATGCTCCAATACGTCCTGTTCGGCTTAAGCACCTCCCTGCTCCCTGGCTTACTGAGGAAATTAAAATTTTACAGGGTAAAAAAAACTCGGCTAAAGCCAAGTATAGATCCAACAATTGTGATGCCAATAAGGAAAAATATCATATTATTCGGAATCGCTGCAACAGGTTGTGTAGAGACATGCAACGACGCCATATCCACAAATCCATACTCGAAGAAGAAGATTCAGGTCGAGTGTGGACATTTCTTAAGTCTCTAGGAAAAAATTTAGCGCGTCAAAATAATAGCTCCTTCAACATAAATTTAAATCAGCTTAATAGCCACTTTTCCTCTACTTGCGTCATTGATGACGCCACTAAACTTACTACTAAAAATAATTTACTAGCTTTACCCACTTCTGATGATCCTGCTTTTATTTTCTGTCAAGTCACTGATAGTGATGTTGAGAGAAGTATTCGTGAGGTCAACTCTGATGCTATTGGTACTGACTGCATTAGTCGGAAGATGATTATTCCTCTCATTAACCTTCTAGCTCCAATAATTAAATCCTTATTCAATTTCTCCATGTCTTCCGGGAGTTTTCCTTCCTCTTGGAAGGATGCTCAAGTCATTCCACTACCCAAAAAATTAAATCCTTCCTGCTTTTCTGACTATAGGCCTATTTCCATCCTCCCATTCCTTTCGAAAGTTTTTGAGCGTTTAGTCCATCGTCAATTAAGCCTTTTCCTAACCCGACAGAATCTTTTAAATCCTTTTCAATCTGGTTTCCGCACTGGTCATAGTACGACTACTGCATTAGTAAAAATTACCGAAGATATTCGTTTTAATATGGACAATCAGTGTGTCACAGTGTTGGCCTTACTAGATTTCAGCAATGCATTTAATAATGTCGATTTCGAACTTCTACTAGCCAAACTAGCTTCTCTCAACATATCTCCTAATGTGATTGACTGGTTTCATAGTTACTTGTTCGGACGTCGGCAGCGTGTGCGAGTCAATGACTCTGTGTCTGATTGGTGCACAATTTCTGCCGGCGTACCGCAAGGTGGCGTGTTGTCTCCTCTTCTTTTTTCTCTTTTTATAAGTTCTATTACTCTTCAACTTACCTCGCTCTATCACCTGTATGCAGATGATCTCCAAATATATGCTCAGTCCAAACTGGCTGATTTACCCAATGCAATAGATGCCATAAATAAAGATTTAGATTGTATAGTGCAATGGAGTAAGGCTTATGGCCTTAAAGTCAATCCGTCTAAAACCCAAGTTATTATTATAGGCAGTCACAGTTTGGTTGCACGTATTGACTGGGATAATATTCCATACGTAATCTTTGATGGAACGCGTGTGCCATTTAGTGACACGGTTAAAAATCTCGGAGTTACTTTTGACAAGTATTTCACTTGGGCCCCTCAGGTAAGCAGAGTAAGTGGGAAGGTGTTTGCATCCGTAGGGTCACTTCGTAGGTTACGAAACTTCCTTCCTTTATCTACTAAAATTGCGCTTGCACAATCTCTCCTGTTACCAATTCTCGATTACGCGGACACTTGTTATCTAAATTTGAGTGAAGAATTACTGGATAAACTTGAGCGCATTCAGAATGTTTGTATAAGATTCATATTTGGACTTCGCAAATATGACCATGTTTCCGAATTTCGCGAAAAACTCAAGTGGCCCTCGATCCGCCTTCGCAGGAATACTCACATTCTGTCTTTTTTGTATAATGTCCTGTTTAATCCTACGACTCCGATTTATTTAAAAGAGCGTTTTAGCTTTCTAAGTGATACTCACTGTCGCTCCCTTCGCTCTGAAGACAACCTAATCTTAAAAATTCCTTCCCATAATACTTCCTTCTATTCTAAATCCTTTTCTGTTAAAGCTGCTCGGCTCTGGAATTCATTGCCCTTAGACTTTCGGCGTGCCCAATCTCTAACCTCTTTCAAACGGCTGGTAAACATGCACTTTTTTCCTCCCTGATCTTTTAATTTAACTTATTAATCCAAATTACGCTTGTATGTGTATTATGTTTATTTATTATTATTTTTGAATTATTTTGTTTATTTATTTTTCTTTTGTCTTCCCTTAGATGCCGTCTTGTTTTTATGTTTTGCAGGTTTTCATGTATGTATGTATGTGTGTATGTATGTATGTATGTATGTGTGTATGTATGTATGTATGTATGTATGTATGTATGTATGTATATATGTATTTCTTTGTATATATGTATGATGTAGTTAAGTATAGTCTATGTATTATTATTATGTATTATTGCTTAATATTTATGTATTTAAATTACTTAACTTTTCTTATTTTTTGTGTGCGTATACCCGAATCGGTGCTTACGTTTTTTTTTTTCTCTTCCACAGTGGTTGTCTGGAAGAGATCGCTCTTTAGCGATAAGACCGCCATTTGTACATTAGTTTCTAAGTGTTATTATAAGTTATTGTTTATTTTTGTTTTTAATGTACAATAAAGTATATTTCTTCTTTCTTCTTCTTCTTCTCCAATTTTTCAGTTGTGAGCATTTTAAGAACATCACGTGTCTCAAACGGTGAAGGAAAAACATTGTGTGTGAAGTCTGCCATTCCGCATTGGGCCAGCGTGGTGGACTATTGGGTCTAACCCCTCTCATTCTGAGAAGAGACTCAAGTTCAACAGTGATCCCAATATGGGTTGATAATGATGACTAGAAAATAATCCACCCATACTCGCAAACTAGCTTTCTCTGTGAGAATTCCGTACTAAAGGTTCTTTGCACGTGATGGTGAAGTTTGCATACATTCATCTTTAAAACTCTAAAAGACGTAGTACGTGTAGCTCTATTTTACCACAGGGGAAGACTGAAACGCGATAAAATATACAAGCAGTGGTTTTGATAAAGAAGACACACCACACGTTGTGAAAACAAAACTGGACTTACGAGGATACTCATACTTTGTAGATTAAATTCTTACTTCATTTGTACTGTTACTTTTATTGTAATCTTAAGAAGACTTATTTTGTTTTATTACTTGTGTTTAGTTGTCTTCAATTGTATGATTTTTTTAAAGAAGCAACTGTAGAGTCTCTTGCCGGTTTCTTCCCAGCAGAACCAGCATTGCGAACCGGTGCGGTGGTAGATTCTTTACAAATAGTCAACTGACGTGTCAAAAGTTTGAATTTGAATTTACTTAGTAAAAGTTATACAAAAATAAGGCTACTTAAGGATAAATACTTCGCTGTTGAATATAAATAAATATCTTGAAAGCTGATTCAATAAGTTCACTTTAATTGCGAGTAGAAATTAAAGAGACCAACGCGGAGAAGCGGCCTGCATGTATTACTCCGAACATTTCACATAGGCATGATTTGTATAGGTATTAGGAAAAAATTGGTTAAGTTTCTTAACGCATTAAGTAAAAATTCATTCTTTTAAATATTTTCATCAAAAATGTAACAGAAATGTTTTTGTTTTTTACTAGTTAGTGATATTGCTATTTACTGGTTAATGTCTTTACAATCTTTATTTTATGATCCAATTTTAACTGCCACTGCCAGTTATCATTTATTCCATTTCATCTAAAAAGACTGTAGAATACTCTACTATGTGGATACGGAGTTGATACAGAAAAGAAAATAAATAATTCAGTTGCACTTGCCAATTTAATGATATTAATATTAATTAGTTTTATATTAATTGATTATAAAAAACGACTAAAACTCACGTGATACAATGTGTGAGTATGCCCGACTAGAATCCATACGGGACCCTTACTCATGAGCTGGTTCTTACAACACGGCACGATCCAAACTTTGACAACCCACGATAGTTTAAATACTAAAATTAGCTTTATTTTACTCAAACTGCCTTGTCTGTGAAGACTATGGTCATTCTTGTTTAATATGGTCACCCTACTCAAGAAAAGCCGCAGTCAAGCTACCTGCTCTCATAGCGATTGTGCTTGTTGGTATTTGACGTGTATTCTGTTCTTGACGATTACATCGGAAATACAACATTCCGTTTTCTATTACAGCCTTCGTCCGTTCACAAATGTTTACGAGTTGTTGCAGCAGGTACAAGTTTTAATAACTTTTTCTAAAAATTAATGTAACTAGGTATTGACTAAGATGATCTGCAACTGCATGGTAAGTGACGGTATAGATAAAACAAGCTAAATTATAGGACGAGAAACTAGTTACAGTCTACATAGCATATTATTTTGCACATCACGAATTTAAATTGAAACAAAGACTAAATTTTGCCTAAGGTATCCAAAAACAACCCTCCAAATCCACAACTCAAGGTAAACAAAAAACCAGATAAACAGAGAAGCAAAGAGAAATAAACAACAATAGCTAATTATGAAGTGGAATTCAAAACTTTATACGACCATGATTAAAAAAATAAAAGAATTAATAAAACTTAACATACAAACTTATATTGCATCATCACTTACCATCAGGTGAGTTTGAAGTCAAGGGCTAACTTGTAAAGAATAAAAAAAAAGCTTACGAAATTGGAGTAGAAACAAGTACAATAATAAATAAATAAACTACGATTTAATTATAGGTTTATCTATATCATGTCCTAATAAGAGGTTAAGTTTGTAGTGTTGTAGAAGGATTTTGAAAATTCTTTTACCACTAGAAAACCACGTAATTTGTGAGTGTAATTTATCCCGTAGTCTCACTGAAACAGAAACTGCGCGAGTGAAACCTCGGGCCGTAGACCAGTACTTATTTCAAACATAATATAGACACTGTATGGCCGGAATTGAAATCGAATTAGATGTTTGTACTCACGTTAACAGTATGTGTAAGACCTCTCCGACAAGAGCTTCCTCGTGTACCGGATATTGGGCCGCTTCGCAAATAGCTCGCAACACGCAGTCCTGACCATTCATGCCTTTCCTGTAAACACAACAGTCAGAAGATTGAACAATGTCTTACAATGGAAGACTTATATGGCCAGCAGGCCAATTCACTAACTTTGACGTATGTTAGTTGACATTGAGATTCTATAATAAATGTCATCCGATGCTTACTAACGACCCGTCGGGGTATCATACAGTAGGACAACATTTCTCATTTGATTTGATGTTTGTAAATGCGTTCAGTAGTTTTCCTGTTTATCGTAAACAGCGAGGGACTCTTTTTATAACTATCCGAAGCCCCACGTATATCCCGTTCCTATAATAAAACCAGGATAATAATTTATCATATATGTCACTCAAAAATAACGTGTCTTTCTAGTGGTAAAATAATTTTTAAAATCGGTTAAATATATATAGAGATTACCCTTTACAATAACACAACCTTTAACTCTTTATAATATTAGTATAGATTAAAAAAAAAGTTTGCGTCTCGGGACACTCGACAGAAGCTGCTGCCATATGCGTGAGAGAAAGGGAAGCCAGACAGAGTGACGCCGTAACACGTTACGTTACGAAGCGATTTACCCTCCCACAAGTTATCACTTCAAAAAAAAGTTCAAAGTGCCAAGTACTTACATTTCCAATAATTCAGCCATAGCTCTATAGAAAACGATCCTTTCATCCCTCCTCGATACAAGTTCGGCATCCCGCTGTTCTCTCGACACTGTGTTGATGAAATAGTAACGGGACAGTTCTGTTATGTTTTGGAATTGAAGATATTGGTATTGAAAGTTGCACGCAAATAACAAATTGATATGGTCTTCACTTGGCACTGGAAGAGCGAAGCCTATAAGGAGCTGAAATGAAAAGTATCATCATCATTTACAACCCCTATTCGGCTCACTATTGAGCACGAGTCTCCTATAAGAATGAGAGGCCCAATGCGAATTGGCAGACTTCACACACGTAGAGAATTGAGAAAATTCTCAGGTGTGCAAGCTTTCTCACGATGAAAAGTATGTTGGAAGTAAAATTCAAATTTCCAATCATTTATATTAAGTACTTACTAGCAAACGGCAAGCGGATTCACCCGCGTAGGTCCAGTTCCTGTTTCCAGGCTGTATTCTATTCCTAAGAATACAGAAATAAATAAAATACAGCCTATTTTAGTTGACTATTAGCCAAAACCCTCTTGTTCTTATATGAGACTCGTGCGCAGCAGTGAGCCGAATATGGGTTCATAATGGTGATGATGATGATCTCCAGTTCTATGTTAGAGTAGGTACACGATAAATTTTCAACTTGTCTCAAACATCTACCAAAAGCAACCAACCAGTCAACCGACCAACTACAAGAGAATAAACTATTAATTGTTTTTATTCTTTACAAGTTAGCCCTTGACTACAATCTCACCTGATGGTAAGTGATGATGCAATCTAAGATGGAAGCGGGCTAACTTGTTAGAAGGATGAAAATCCACACCCCCTTCGATTTCTACAGGACATCGTACTGGAACTCTAAATCGCTTGGCGGTCCGTCTTTGCCGGTAAAGTGGTAACTAGCCACGGCCGAAGCCTCCCACCAGTTAAAAGTTATATCACTCAAAAGAGAGTGCTAAAACATGAATATGATTGCAATTTTTAAGGAAACTTGTTGCGTTCTGTTAACAATTTTAATATTCACAATATGAACTGACATATGCGACAGTTCACGCCGCGTGTAACCACAAGCTCTGCGATGTAGGCGACAGGAGTTTTATTAATAAAAAGTAATATTTTTTATTATTCGGAAACAATTTCGTATACGGCTCCATTTTTGCACTTTGTATTTCACAAGCCAAATATGATGCGTCGAATGTAATTTTCAGAATATTTTTTTCTGAACTGAAACTGGTAACTGAATTGAAATGAAAAATCAGGCAAGTGCGAGTTGGTGGATTCTTTACAAGCTTGAAAATTAAAGGCTGTATTCAAATGAACTAAATAAAACGTCCGTGGCGCAGTATGAAACCGAAAGGGGTGTGATTTTCATCCTTCTCCTAACAAGTTAGCCCGCTTACATCTTAGATTGCACCATCACTTACCATCAGGTGTGATTGTCAAGGGCTAACTTGTAAAGATTAAAAAAAAAGAATTAAATAAAAGCGGAAGTTCGCTACTTCGTCAGCGTCAAATTTGGCTTTCACTATAACTATGTGATCTTTGAAGATAGATAAAATGGGTATAGAAAGCTATCCTTATAAGAGGCTTGTTTGAAGGACTTCCAAATCTACGGCTTAAAGCTGTTCAAATCCAGCAGCCCCCTTTGCTACCCGCTTGACCCCATCGTTCCATCTATTGGGGGTACGAGATCGTCATTCCAGCAATTTATACAATTGATGCTGACGTTTCGCAGTTCCATCTGCATAGTTCCCGTACCCGTGGAAACCCGGGGATATATTATAGCCTATAACACTCACAAATAACGTAGCTTTTTATTGCTAAAAGAATTTCCAAAATTGGTTCATTACAACCTCACCAAACTTTACCTCTTTATAATATTACTATAGATGTTTAGATAGATAAAATTACCTTATAATTTCAACCTCAGCAAACTTTACCTCTTTATAATATTACTACAGATGTTTAGATAAATAAAATTACCTTATAAGTTCCTCCATATGGGTACACTAGTGGTAGTCCGTTGACTTGTCTCTTATCTCTGAAATCCTTGCTAATTGATTTGGATGATTCTGCTGTTACGCCACGAGTCATTGTTATAACCACAACTGTCAACATGAATGTGGACCTTAAAAACAAATTAATTAATTTTACAGATGATATGATAAATTATCTCCCAGTCACCATAGACTTAGATGAAGGAAACCCTTAAAGTTTTAATAGTGTTTTTCGAAAGATTGCCACAATAGGAACATTATTTCTATCAATGCCGAAGAAAATATAAAAAATACGTTTTATAGCTTCTAGGTAAACGCGCTAACTACTTAGACATACGTTCTAAGTAGTCGTCGTCATCAACCCATATTCGGCTTACTGCTGAGCTCGAGTCTCCTCTCAGAATGAGAGGGGAGGGTTCTAAGTAGTAGCGCGTAGCATTTTTTACATTTTCTTCGGCATGAATAGAAATCATGTTCCATCGTGGCAATCTTTTAAAAACACTGTTAAATTTCAATTCAAGCAACATTGCCTTTAATCAAGCAAGGTAGTCAAGCGCAAATCTATACTAAAGAGGTACAGTAGTTTATGGGTGATAATCACTGGATCTACTAAACCGACATTAAAAATTCTTTCCCCAATAGAAAGCCACGTTATTTACGAGTATCATAAGCTATATTTTATTCCCATATTCCTACAGGAACAAGCTCTACGCGGATAAAACTGCGAGGCATCCGCTATAGTATAAGAAAAACTGTGGTACAATTTGTAAGTTTATGGTGGATAATCACTGGATCTACTAAACTGACATTAAAAATTCTTTCCCCAATAGAAAGCCACTTTATTTACGAGTGTCATGAATTATATTTTATTCCCATATTCTTACAGGAACAGGCACTACGCGGATAAAACTGCAAGGCATCCGCTATAGTATAAGAGAAACTGTGGTACAATTTGAAAGTTTATGGTGAATAATCACTGGATCTACTAAACCGACATTAAAAATTCTGTTACCAATAGAAAGCCACGTTATTTACGAGTGTCATGAATTATATTTTATTCCCATATTCCTACAGGAACAGGCACTACGCGGATAAAACTGCGGGACGTGCTATAGTATAAGAAAAACTGTTTCCTAGGAAAATATTTTCCGCTCCTACCTGCGTACATGCATGTTGAAGCTCAAACAAAAGCTCCGAAACGAAACACAGCACATCACATGTTCCCAGCAAGCCCTTTGCGCGCCTAATCGTCAAGTTTTGTGAGTAAATTTCAACGGCGCTGTAAACGAGTCTAAAAGATTCTAAAGGCACATACACACTGTACAGTCAATGATCTACTTGAATAAAAAAACATGTTTTTGTTTCTTCGATTTGATTGAAGATTATTAGCTAGATAGAGCGCACGGAAAGCGACGGTGTCGTAGCCGTTCCAAATACAAAATTAAGAACGAATACATTCTCGAGTCAGTACGACACGAAGCGTCGCATTATTTAGTCGCAATTATCAATATTATTCAAGAAAAATGGCGTCTTGAGTTATTCAATATTTTTAAGAAAATTTTGAAAACAAAAGAATTAAGATGGAGTAGTTTTTTATTCGTAATTATTGTTTACCTATTATAATAATTTACGGTATTGCTGTTAGAATTAAAATTTGAAATACAAATTTAAAAAAGTTTGCATATTCGGATGTCAAGGAGACGCGTGACGTTTGTTTTAAATAAATAAATAATAAATAAATATACTTAAACAATACACATCACTATCTAGCCCCAAAGTAAGCATACAGAATAGCTTGTGTTATGGGTACTAAGATAGTTGATATTATAATATTTATGTACATTTATATACTGCATATAAATACTTATATAATGTATAAATACACACAGACACTTGAAAACACCCATGCTCATCACACAAATATTTACAATGAGTAAAGACTCATTCTGGATCATTCTTTATTCTGTGTGTAATGCGATTCTAGGATTGCACGCAGTCCAACGTTCTGTCATCGTTCATCTAGATTACTATATGGTAGGTAAATACGAACGAGCGCCCCACGATTTCACCCCTCGTATTTACTATTTCCTTGTGTAGTTATATGAAGATACCCAACGTACAACCCGCCACGAGATATTGTGTTTGTGAAGTTAGCAACAAATGACTGCGCAATGAATCAATAACGGTACAAACGGCGTGGGCGGGGAGTGTTCGCGTCTGCAAGATTGCGCATACTGATTCCGGAGCTAACTTCACAAACATAAAGATCCGTGGCGAGCACTATAATGGACTAGCTGACGCCGCGCGGTTTAGCCGCGTGGTTCCCGTTCTCGTAGGAGTACGGGGCTAATATATAACCTATAGCCTTATTGATAAATGGGCTATCTGACATTGAAAGAATTTTTCAAATCGGACCAGTAGTTCCTGAGATTAGCGCGTTGAATAAAACAAACAAACAAATTCTTCAGCTTTATATATTAGTATAGATTTATACGGCTCAAAATAGTCAACGTAACACACGCATAATGTAGCTAAAAATCAGCCTAGTGGTTTAAGTAAAAAAGCGTACCAAACAAATTATTGACACAAATCATCTTTGTTGTATCTACAAAATACTTAAAATAAACCAAGTTTATAGCATACAAATGAAACTTGCTAAACCAGATTTTCATAATTATGACGTCCTTAAATATTAATCCATTACTTGAACAATAATTGATTAATTTGAAATTGCATATTCAAATTAACTTTTGTCCATTGAATCTCGTTAGATTTCATCGCGAATGATAATAATCAAATACCTATTGAATTATATTCATAATCATATTTAATTGGACGCCTTCACTGTAATATTAACGTGAAATGGAAATTAATAACAATTTTCTATTCTGATATTATAATAACTGTAGTTATTAAAAGGGAAATAGTTTTAACATAAATTAGAACTGTAATTTTATTAGTCCTTTTGAGACATATTGTTTCATCATCATCATCATCATGTCAGCCGATGGACGTCCACTGCAGGACATGGCCTTTTATAGGGATTTCCAAATGCCACGATACTGAGCCGCATCCAGCGAATACCTGCGACTCGCTTGATGTCGTCAGTCCACCTGATAGGGGGGTCAACCAACACTGCGCTTTCTGGTGCGGGGCTGTCATTCCAGCACCTTGGTACCCTAACGGCCAACGGCTCTTCGAACTATGTGCCCCGCCCATTGCCACTTCAGCTTCGCGACACGTTAAGCTGACATATTGTTTTCTGACTAAGAAAAAGTGTATGTAAGGAAACGAAAACCGGTACTTAGTATAAATACCTGTTCTTTGTAATAATCGGGAGTTTTCAAAGTCTTTCATTTGCTACTATATTTTTTTTTATGAATATTACGTAAGTTTACTTATATACTTATTATCATCGATCACGCCTTCCCGTAGAAACAGGCAGAAATCATGTTCTTACACTCCCTACAATCCTTGCTTCTTTCTTCCCTTCTCATCACTTTTTTTTACAAATTCCTCGGTTAAGGATACTCTTGGCTTGGATACTTTATTAATAATGTCCTGGATTTGGTCCAAAAACATTTGCCATGGCCTCACCATTCTAACATTACCATTCACCCTCGCCCTAAAAATCCCTTTTGTTAATCTCCTTCCATTGATCCTCTCTTTGTGCCTAATTTACCTTTTTCGACCTTAGTCTTTTCTTTTTATTCTTTACAAGTTAGCAATTGACTACAATCTCACGATGGTAAATGTTGATGCAATCTAAGATGGAAGCGGACTAACTTGTTAGGAGTAGGATGAGAATCCACACGACATCGGACTGGTACGCTAAATAGATTGGTGATACGTCTTTGTCGGTAGACCTGGACCAATTAAGAAAACCTCAGCCCAGCCGAGGATCGAACCCAGGACCTCCGAGTTGTTTTTATTTTTTACGTCCATGTAAGTGATTTTTCAATTTACAATAACAATTAACCTCTCTAAAAACAAGTAACCCTAGAGTATTCTTTTTAATGTATTTTTAGGTGATTCAATTTTCATTTATTAATTTGTCTCATAGTTAACTTTCATTTAATTAATGCCATTGGTGGCACTTTTATTTTTAATTAATTAGTCCGAAAGAAGAGCCGTGGTCGCATCTTCTGTATACCTACTATGTAACACTTTCATTGAAGATAACTACATGGTAACTTTTATATTTGTATTCTTTACAAGTTAGCCCTTGACTACAATCTCACCTGATGGTAAGTGATGATGTAATCTAAGATGGAAGCGGACTAACTTGTTAGGAGGAGGATGAAAATCCACACGCCTTTCTGTTTCTACGCGAGATCGTACCCGAACGCTAAATCGCTTGGCGGTACGTTTTTGTCAGTAGGGTGGTAACTAGCCACGACCGAAGCCTCCCACCAGCTAGACCTGGACCAACTACTTTCTTTTAAAACTACAATGTTCTACAATGTATTTACACCAATTCCTACCTATACATACTCCTCAATTCTCACATATCTCAGGCATTTATTCATATTAAGTTTCTATGAAATAAATGAATACCGTTCTAACGATAGTCCAATGTGAACACCACCTTAGAGACAAATCTCGGGAGTCACATGACTCCCGTGCACTAATTTGTTTACCTAACAACGGGCGTCACGAGGAAATACGGCGGGCGGTTCTATTGCGTGTTCTCGTATCGATCGCTTCCTTTGTGATTGTGACTGGAAATATTATACCTGTTACCTTCTTGTATCGCAGAATGATTAATTCGTATATTTGCTGATGTTGTAAACGTGAAAATAAATCGTTGGTCTGATCATAGGAAAATAATTGACTCTCAATGAAATGTAACACATTTTATTCTCTCACTCGAGTCTCTATATATTTTTAATAACCACAAAATATTGTAAGAAGTAATTTTAAAAGCTAACTTTCCAATTGCTATGTTTATGATAAAAAGATATTGCCTAACGTAAATTTTGAAAACCAAACCTCTAAATTTACTTTCAATAAATTTTCTTTAAGTAAGACATCTTTTAAACATCATTATTTTTTTTCATAGCCTATCTAATAATCACAAATGATGACTAAAGGCTGCATTGAAATTCAAATAAAATAATGATTTTCATAAAAAAATATTAGTTATATGTAGTTTTCAATTGAAAAATACGTGTTCAAATTCATCGAAATTATTTTCTCATATTTCGATAATTGCAATCATTGCAAACGCGTTACGTAACAGCTCACATGGAACCATATCCGTGGCACTTACTGGCTGTACGTACTTAGTTAAACATGTATTTTAAGGGAAAAATCATCTTATTAACATTAATATTGAACCTATCGGCATTATTAGTTGTTAGTATAAGTGATTTCAGTTTAGATAAGCTTAGTTCACACCGCAGTCGAAGACAGCTGCTGTTTCCCAACTCAACATTGTTGCAAGTAAGTTTGAAATAAATATTCTTAATATATACTCAGAGGCACAATTATCCGCCCACTTTGATAAGACACGAGTATATTAGAGTGGGAGGATATTTTGTGTCTCTGAGTATCTTATGCTTATTATAATGGTTCTGAACGTGGTCGCTAACTATGGGCCACATAAGAAGCTCAGAGCCACACAACAGGCGATGGAACGAGCTATGCTAGAAATTGCGTGATCGAATCAGAAATGAGGAGATCCGCAGAAGAACCAAAGTCACCGACATAGCTCGGCGTGTCGCGAAGCTGAAGTGGCATTCGCTGGATGCAGGTGGCTCAGGATCGTGATGTTTGGAAGTCCCTACAAAAGGCCTATGTCCTGCAGTGGACGTCCATCGGCTGACCATGATGATGATGATGATGATGATGATGATGATGATGATGATGATGATGATAATAATGAATATATTATACAATTATATAATACTTGTACTCGTATGTCCACAGGCAAAGCACAGGGTCTAGGCAATAGTTTGAGCAAGTTCAGTTAAATGTTTCACTGCTTTAAAGGCAGTGGTTAAGTTGAAACTCAAGTTGACAAAAAGTTTATATAAACATACTTTTATGACAATAATCAAAGCACATACCTCACAGTTCGTTTCATGTAGGATGGAGCGGGTAACAGTTCGTTTCAGTCTTGAAAGTTTTCCGTGATTCACGATAATAGTACGTATTATAAACGTCATACAGGCGACTGTCACCATGCCCACTAACACGTTAGTTCTGAAATATTTGAAAAACACTTTAGTTGTGTTTACAAACTCAAAGTAGTTACAAAGTAAGTTGTAAAAACTATCCTAAATTTAAATATTAATTTATACTTTTATGTCAAAAGGCAAAGTTTAGTGCTTAGTTGTGTTTCCAAAAGTTGACAAAAACTATTCTAAATTTAAATATTAATTTATACCTTTATGTCAAAAGTCTAAGTGCAGTGTTTAGTTGTGTTTCCACAAGCTGGCAAAAACTATTCTAAATTTAAATATTAATTTATACTTTTATGTCAAAAGGCAAAGTGCAGTGCTTAGTTGTGTTTCCAAAAGTTTACAAAAACTATATTAAATTTCAATATAATTATATCAATAGGTAAAGAGCTCAGCCGCTAATCTGAATAAGTTAAAATAAGCTTACGTTGTAACTTAGTAGTTCCTAAACTCAAAACTGTTGCAATAACGAGTATGTTGGCCAAAAACTGTTCTAAATTTAAATAATTATGTCAATAGGTAAAGAGCTCATCCGATTATCTGAATAAGTTTAAATAAGCTTACGTTGTAACGAAGTTGTTCCTAAGCTCAAAACTGTTGCAAATACGAGTGTGTTGGCCAAAAACTATTCTAAATTTGAATAAATATGTCAATAGGTAAAGAGCTCGGCCGTTAATCTGAATAAGTTTAAATAAACTTAGTTGTTCCTAAACTCAAACTGTTGCAAGTATGTTAGCCAAAAACTATTCCATAAATTTAATTAGATATACAACAGCTACACTTTTGTGTCAATAGGCAAGACAATGAACTCGCGGTTTCTCAAAGGAAAGTGCAAGTGAAGTGTTACCAAGTGAACAGAACTTCAAATGCATACACAACGCATTTTTCCGTTATGTACCTGCGATAGCTAGATATTATGAGGCCTTAAATAAACAACGGTGGCATAGGGTAGTTGACTCATATCAAATTTAATGTAAACATATCAATTTCGCTTACTACATGGAATAAAATGTAAAAGGCTTTTCAAACAATCCTGTCCCAAAGTGCTGCTCCATCTTACTCTTTTTACTTACGTTTTTTTTGGTCTACCTCGTGGTAGATCTACCAACATTGCCCTATTCCATTCCAGAACATTCATCGCCATTGTAGAACCTCATGATCCCAAAATCTATCAGCTTTACGAACTATGTGCCCCACTTATTGCAACTTCAGCTTCGCTACTGATTGTCAGTTCATCATCGTAATCATTAACAATCCATTCGGCTCACTGTTGAGCACGAATTTCCTCTCAACACTTAGGGTTAGGCTGATAGTCCACCACACAGTAATGCGGATTGGCAGACTTCACATACGTAGAGAATTAATAAAATTCTTAGATTGCATATCTAAGAATTTTCCGGTTCTTAAAATGCATAACTTCAAAGTTGAACGTGCATGCCTCGGACCGGATTTGAATCTACGTCTTCCGAATCGAAGGCAGAGGTCGTACTTTTAGGTCTTACTTCATATCCATGGTTTTTTTAAGGATGTCTTCGTTTCTGATTAATTTAGTTAACAATTGTTGTGGCGGAATATTATAGTATTAATCCAGGAAACTACAGTAAAAGCTCCTTATCCACGCTTTCTTTATTCACGTTTTCACTATGCGCGGATTAAAAAATTGCGTCCCAATTCCTATATTCGCGGCTAAATATTTCGTTATTCGCGAATCTGACTGACGGAACTGACGTAAAATCTGCAAATTTAAACTTGCAAATATCTATTGGCGAAATTGCGAATGGTTGTTTATGCGTAAAATAACTCTGAATTGCTCTGTATAGAAGCTTTTAAAAAACGTCAAGCAAGCAAGTTAATCAATAATTTCAATTAATTGTTTTTTCTTTATATCTTCGTTATAATTATTTTGTCACCCAAGAACCATTATCCCTTAGAAAATACCATTCCATATTCACGGTTTCGGTATTCGCGACACATTTGGAGAATGTATCCCCCGCGAATAATGAGCTTTTACTGTAGTTATTTTAACGGTAAAGCTGAACACCGCGCTTCCTTGTAAAGAATATGCGCGTAAATGGAACATATGTGGCTACAGCTACGTATAGGATGCCACGTAAGCACCCAGTCACCTATGTAGGTTTGCGGGTGTGTTTTCTAATTAACGTGCATCCATTCCACTAACGCCTTCCGCCGCAAGTGCACTCAACTCTAGTGATGTGTTTTCATTGCTACACCAACATACAATATACACTGGATTATATGTATATGATGTCTTGCAAATATTACTGCAAAGGAACACCTAAAAAAATGTACTACTACTATTTATATATTTGAAATTTTAGCTCTGTTACCTTTTTGTGGGCTGTCCTAATTACAAAGGATATTGACAAAGATATTTTTTAATAAATTGCGAACAGCAAAATCATCTACAGAACTACCCTAATTGATAACTGAACTAACTGGGTCCTAACTGAAAATCAGTGCTGCATACTTTTTTTTGGATAGGAAGTATGTAGCAAAATGCTGAGTTAGGGCCTTTTTCTAGGTTATGCCACATATTGCAGGGCGTTCTTCTTTTTTGCTCTAGCTATATATTTCAAATTTATTATTGTAATGTGTGGCACTGCCTAAAAATAAAGATATTTCTTTCTTTTCTTTCTTTCTATAATAGTTTACATTATTAAAAGGTTGTTGGTTTACATAGGATGTTGAACTGTGTACGTGGCGGCACCTGAACTGGATCCTAACTAAAAATCAGTGCTGCATACTTTTTTTTGTGTAGTAACCTTTTTGTAGGTTATGCCACATATTGTAGGGCGTCCTCTATTATTTATTTATTATTTTATTTTTATTCTAGCTATAAACTTTATATTTAGAATCTAATATTGTAATATGTGGCACTATCTAAAAATAAAGATACTTCTTTCTTTTCTTTTCTTTTCTTTTCTTTTCTTTCCCTTTAGACCGTAAAACAGTAACACTGCTTTTTAGAGTTACGAGGACCTAAGAATCATTTATAAATTATGTACAAAAATCATGTTTATTTCTGGCGCCTTACGTTAGGCGTCCACATATCCACATCGTACGAATCCGACGCATCGCATCAAACGGATTGTAGTATTATTTTAAAGAAAGCCATACAAGTGCGTCTACCGATCCGTATCGTACGGATCGCACCAATCTACCGTAAAATCTAAAATCCATTTGATACGTATGATGCAGTTCTGTGGACGCCTAACATTAGTCCGTCAATTATTTTTATACAAAAAGCTATTGCTTAACACAGTTGCTTATCAACTTTCAGCTCAACATTGGCGTAGGAACACCAACTCCAATCAAGACCATCAACGTCAACTGGGCGTTCCAGCTCAACTTCCAGCTGCCGTGGAACAGATCTCAAATACCAGTTGACATCTTCGGAGTTAACAGCGGATACGTTGGAACTGCGAGAAGAGACACTTCTGAACAGTATACCAGCGATGCAAGACTGTACCATTTCTATAAATACGTGGAAGATATGTTGACCAGGTATTCATATTCGTTATCTACAAAAAACTGAGTTCTTAAAAAAAATTACAACCTAATAGCTGAGAACCATGACAGCTGATTTTGGTCATCAATAAATATTTTGCTTGATATGCCTATTAAATTAGCCCAGTGGAGGTTATCCACTGGATTCGAACCCACACGTTCAAATCCGGTCCGGGGCATGCACCTCCAATTTTTCAGTTGTGTGCATTTTAAGAAATTAAATATCATATTGTGTCTCGTGAAGGAAAAACATCGTGAAGAAACCAGCATATCACAGAAATTTCTTAATTCTCTGCATGTGTGAAGTCTGCCTATTTGGGCCAGCGTGGTGGACTATTATTGGACTAACTCCTCTCATTCTGAGAGGAAACTCGAGCTCAGCAGTGCGGTGATAATGATGATTCGTGAAAATATACTGTTACATTGTCATTCCTATTTGCTTCTTTCTATCAGTCTTTAAAATATACAGTCTATAAAATATATTTCCCGGGCGCGTAATTCATTAATTCCTTAATGTTTCAAATATTATTATTTGCTTATTTAAAACACAACTAACACAGTTCCTTACCCATAAAGTAGTAAAAATAATACTGTTCAACATTTTGTCGTTCCTATTCGCTTCTTTCTTTCTATACAGTCTTTAAAATATATTTCCCGGACGCATAATTGGTTCAAACCTTAATATTACGAGTATTATGAATTAGCTGTAGAAATATTATTATTTGCTTATTTAAAACATAACTAACACAGTTTCTTACCAGTAAAGCACTAATAATACTGTTAAACATTTCATCGTTCCTATTTGTCACTTTCTTTATAATCGTGTCACTTAAGTAAACTTTAAAATTTTTTTATTTGCTTATTTAAAACAAAGTTCCTTACCCGTAAAATAGTAAAAATAATACTGTTAAACATTTTGTCGTTCCTATTCGCTACTTTCTTTCTATACAGTCTTTAAAATATATTTCCCGGGTGGATTATTGGTTCATACCCCAATGTTGCCTGAGTTAGCTTTAGAAATATTTTTATTTGCTTATTTAAAACAAAGCTCACAGTTCCTTACCCGTAAAGTAGTAAAAAGTAATACTGTTAAACATTTTGTCGTTCCTATTCGCTACTTTCTTTCTATACAGTCTTTAAAATATATTTCCCGGGCGCATAATTGGTTAGGTTATTTGGTTCGCGGCCCTAACGAGCGCTGGCCGCCCGCCAAACTTCCTATTGATTGTGCAACGGAAAGCAAAAGCGCTGCAGGAAAAAGGTGAACGATTCCAATGTTTTCAATGGTTGATTCCTTTTGTTTTCACTATTTTTGCGTAAAATTATCGAAGTGGGCGAACGATCGGTTATCGAACGTTGTAAACCTGGGGAGGTATTGTTGAGGTTTTTTTTTAATTTTTACATGGGATTTTAATTGAGTGAACTTTGGCAATTAATTAAAACAAATACGCTTTTTAATGGCTGGTGGGAGGCTTGGGCCGTGGCTAGTTACCAGCCTACCGGCAAAGAAGTACCGCCAAGGGATTTAACGTTCCGGTATGATGTCGTGTAGAAACCGAAAGGGGTGTGGATTTTCATCCTCCTCCTAACAAGTTAGCCCGCTTCCATCTTAGATTGCATCATCTATTACCACTGAGACTGTAGTCAAGATCTAACTTGTAAAGAATAAAAAAATAATAATAATATGAAATATTTTTGGGTGTTATGCCGACCATTGCATTATAGTAATTCATCTTCATAGCAAATTCTTCTTGCTAAGTGTATGAAAACAATATAGGTAGCTGGGTACATGTTTCAAATTGTAATGGAATTGTTTTTTATTATTCTTTACAATTTAGCCCTTGACTACAATCTCACCTGATGGTAAGTGATGATGCAGTCTAAGATGGAAGCGGGCTAACTTGTTAGGCGTAGGATGAAAATAAACACTCCTTTCGGTTTCTATACGACATCGTACCGGAACGCTAAATCGCTTGGCGGTACGTCTTTGCTGGTAATAATGCGAGGTCAATCCAGCGCTGGAAGAACAACTTTACCTATCGCTGTTTTGATTGTCCATCGCCATTTCCACCATTTGAAAAGATAGAAGTTCCTGTACATTATAAATCGAGCAAGAAATCAGCATAACATCGAAAATAAATTAAATGTGACAGATAATCTCTATACAACACAAGGGACTAATCCAGTGGTTTGTGCACTAATATTCATTAATATTCGACTATATTTAAAAAATACAAGTTAAGTTAGTAGAAATCACTTCCGAAAATAATTCCTTCAATCAATAAGTAAAGACAATGCAAAGGTACGCAATACCTACGCAATAGAAGAAGTGGGTACAACTCAAAGTCCACTGTGGGCAGGGATCGACCCAAAGACTTTCGGTTTTATGTTCATCTCTGTAACTGTTGAACTATGCCTTTCCAAATGTTAAATCGCCGTAACACGTCAATTAACCTGAAAACAAGGGTCTGCGTGGTTATTCTCTAAGGCAAAATTATATTCACATCGGTTGTAACATAGGATGTTCATTTCCGCCCAAACTGCGTAGACGTCTGGTATTACTGAGATCCTCAATTAGATCCCATAATAACCCCCGCTCATTATTATAGTGCACGTGCCCGAAAGATTAATTATGTCACGCTATAACAATATACCGTACACCCCATTTTCCTTATCCGGAAATTGTTTTTCTTGTCTGTCTAGGGAACAATCATGGTGATGTGGTATGTAATGTCTACTTTCATTTATCATAATACATAAATCATGAATTACCAAAGTTAAGGTCATCGTTATTCGTCCACATTCACAGTTTTACTTAGGCCTTTTTCCATTTACCCAGTCTTCATTCTTGAGCTGCCTGCATCCAACTCCTTGCAATCCGCTCGATGTCATCGGACTTCATCATCATCATTATCAACCCATATTCGGCTCACTGCCGAGCCCGAATCTCCTCTCAGAATGAGAGGGGTTAGCCCAATTGTCCACCACGCTGGCCCAATGCGGATTGGCAGACTTCAGTCACGCCAAGAATTAAGAAAATTCTCTGGTATGCAGATTTTCTAACGATGTTTTTCCTTCACCATTTGAAACGGAAAGACTGAGCGGGTGTGAAATCGTATGTGCGATTCACTTTTGAGTTTTGGTTGTGGTTAATTGCTGGAAGCGCCATTTTTGGTGAATGTTTAATAATTTCCATGCGGTGATATTATTTTGATGAATGGCCAATAAAATGAATATTGCGCATGCTAATGTACTCGTGCAAGTTTCATCGAAGTGAGTAAACAGCAATAAATTACTAAAATGACAAATGACATTCGGAAAATGGAAATTGACGAAAGTAATTTATTTGGAAATTGCTTCCTATATCTACAATAACGGACTGTCAAAAAGTTATAAATTATATTTTTCATTTTATTATGGCATAATGTTTGTTTAAATGGAGTTGTGCTATGTGTGGGTAACTGTTATAAAAAAATCATCAATTACATTTTCAGTAATTAAGAAATTACTACAATAGGGTAAAAGCAAACGCAGTGACGATCTTAGGAGGAAGGGGAGAGAAACCGCCAAAATTCAAGGATTTGGTAATGAGGGGAGACTCATGCATCATAGAGCGAGCTGTAGCATAAGTTTTCCCCCCCTTTCCTTTCCATTGGCGAGCCCCATGCTAGAGCGAGTTCTAGCATGGGGCTCGCCTGTGGCACGCACAGGGTTTATAACTATACTACAGCCGTTCTTAGAGAGTTATCAACCCATATTCGCTCACTGCTGAGCTCGAGTCTCCTCTGAATGAGAGGGATTAGGCCAATAGTCCACCACGCTAGCCCAATGCAGATTGGCAGACTTCACACACGCAGATAATTAAGAAAATTCTCTGGCATGCAGGATTTCTCACCATGTTTTCCTTCACCGTTTGAGACACGTAATATTTAATTTGGAGTAGTTGGAGGTGCATGCCCCGGACCGGATTCAAACCCACACCCTCCGGAATCGGAGGCCGAGGTCATATCCACTATCACGGCTCTCTCAGCTTTTCTTGATGAGTACTATTTACCAACAAAGAAATTAGAAATGAATGTAGAAAACGCATGTCATTTCTAACTAATAACTTATTTATTTTAAATGATGTATGGTTTGTTTATAAAATGTTATATAAAATATATTAACCGTATCTAATTGTTCTAAGCTAATCAAATTTATTTTCATTAATTTAAGAACAACTTAATTATAATTATTATTAGGTGTGAAATGACTAGTGATTTATGCCCTCATTCTAAATTTGTCTGTTGGTAAACAGTACTCATCAAGAAAGGCTGTAGTACAGAGTAGGCACTACATGAACAGATTTTATAAAAAATCCTTTTCAAATGTATAGATTTGTAATGTAAGTCAGCGTAGGATGAATAGCAGAAATTTTTTGCATCTGTGAAGTGGACGCTGCCATTGCATATCTACTAAAATATAAGAAAGAAAGAAAATATGTTTATTCATTTTTAGTATCACAAACAGTACATCCTATCTTAGATATTATACGACTGTCTGTGGCACCAAACAGAAAAGGTTTACAGCTCAGCATTAGCCGTTCATCGCAAAAAAACAAAGCCTGGAGTTGATTTTCAGCTGAGGCCCGGGTGACGTCACAGCCAGTTATAATTACAAAACAAAATACTAAATACTTACAAATTAACATATAGATAATATAATTATATAGAATACCGTTTCAACTCAAAACCCTTTTAACTTAATGTAATGTATATTATATAAGAATCTTATTTTCCTACAGTTTTGGATACAACGGAACGTCGTGTGTGCTACGAACGCTGTGTCAGCTCGGCGCTGAGCCTCTCCATGCCACCAGTGACGAGGACTTGCTGCACGAAATAGCCACTTACACACTTAAGTAAGTAAAGATAAATAATTAAATCATCATCATCATCAATCCAAATTCGTCTCACTTTTGAGCACGAATATCCTCTCAGAATGAGAGGGGTTAAGCCAACAGTCCACCACGCTGGCCCAATGCGGATTGGCAGACTTCACTGAATAGATTAATTTTAAATTTTTCTTTTTATTTTTTTTTAAATTCGGTATCTTTTGACCGCCTTCGTGGCGCAGTGGTATGCGCGGTAGATTTACAAGACGGAGGTCCTGGGTTCGATCCCCGGCTGGGCCGATTGAAGATTTCTAAATTGGTCCAGGTCTGGCTGGTGGGAGGTTTCGGCAGTGGCTAGTTACCACTCTGCCGACAAAGATGTACCGCCAAGAGATATAGCGTTCCTGTATGATGTCGCGTAGAAACCGAAAGGGGTGTGAATTTTCATCCACCTCCTAACAAGTTAGTCCGCTTCCATCTTATATTGCATCATCACTTAACATTAGGTGAGATTGTAGTCAAGGGCTAACTTGTAAATAATAATAAATAAAATCTTTTATCAGAATAGATATTAAAATGTTTTAATTTATTTTTTTCAGTCCACTTAACGATATCTCAGAGGAGAGCAAGGAAGAATCATCCCCATACATCCACGCGTACGAAGAGGGTAGAAAATGTAAAGACTGTATCGTTTCATACAATGATTGCCATATATCTCTGATTGATTTATTTACTAGTCTGCACTAATAAAATTATTATAAACATTCTAAAACTATATTCTGTTATCTGACTCTTTGGATCCTTGCAGTGTCGAACATTATAATAGTCATTTGGTTCATAATTTTGTCAGCCGGCCTTGTTTAATACATAGACAAAGTTTAATCAATATGGTCACAAATGAATAGTTTGTTGGGATCAAGGCTCCAAGGACCATTACCCCAATACTCTATGCCCACTAAAGGACATTAAAAACAGGTTTATGATACCTCCTCTCCTACAATAAAAATGGGCCATGATCGGATGGGATCAATTTTTAAACCTAAACCACCTTCGCCGTTCTTCCACAGGACTGCTAGGCATTGCAGAGATCTGCACCGCTACATCGTCAATATTCCTCGAACACGTGCTCGAACCTCCTCCTTTTTGAAGTCGGTTAAAAATATAGAAAACCAGTATAATTCTACAAGGATGAAAGGAAATGGTCCAAAATTGTATGGAGCACAGGATCAGTCGTTGTACCCTGGCGGAAATAAAAATTTTTTTTTTACCTATTTTTGATTATACAAATCTACGAATTTACTTTAATTCATTCAAAATAATACATTCATTCTCTCCCAAGAAATGTAACACTAATAACGGATTATTGATGACGTTTTCAATGCAGTAGTCGATTTGACGTTTGCTCTCAATTGTCATGTCACGCTTTAAGGGCGCCATCTTGATATAACTCAAAAATTTGGGTTATAATTTTATTTCTTTTTATTTTGTTAGATTTATTCACATACTTAGATTTTAATAAAATCTTTGTATTTTTTAAATTTTAATGATACGGTGTACAAGAATGGACCTAAATTGGACCATCTCCTTTGTAAAATAAAATGAAACAACTCCTGTCAATGTTTATTGAAATTAGATCAGTCCAAACTTATGGAGCGTGTCGATTCCAATCCCGGTGAATGTGTCGAGTATAGAGGACTCGCAGTCGGGAAACATCGACTCGCAGTCCGCGCCAACCTCTCTGCCCAGTCTCTCCGCTGCGTGGAATTCGTTGTCTGAATGATGGGAGAGAGAATCCTTGGTGGTCGATGGTCTGAAAATTATACAACTATAGCACATCACTCGTAATTGCTAGTCCAGAAAGGGCGAGTTCGCCGCGATTCTCTCGCGCGTATTACACGCGACCGTTGCGTCCACAAGGTTGGACCGTTGCGACCAACGCGCGAGCATTTGGTGAGGAATTCAGTACGAAACATTGAGTTGAACGTGCACTCGCTCTAGAGTTCGCGCTTTAACAGGACACAACAAGGCGTTCCTAGTATCTCGATTCGCGTGTCGAGAGTCTGGCGTAATGCACGCTATTTACGCGCGCATTTTGAATTCGTTCGATGCTTGTATTGATGTCTGGTACTTCGAAAACGCGCGTATGAATTCGCGCGATACGATTCGCGACGAATTCGCCACTTCTGGACAAGGACTAACGTTTCCCAACCCGCGTGTTCTCAGCAGTTGATCACAACGTCGATAAGCAAACGGATGCACTCGTGGTCGAGTGCGATAATAACGTAATTATTGTAACAACCCCTGTTCTTTTATTTGCATAACAATAGGTTTTAATAAAGTATATGAATAGACAATGTGTTTAAATAGTAGTTCCTATACAACAACTTTTTCAGTTAAAGTCTAATTACCGTTGGTTGGTTGGCTGAGATGAGCGTGTTCAAGCAAACAAACTCTTCAGCTTTATAATATTAGTATAGATGCTAGACATAGATTTGATATAAAAAATTCTAAAGCTTCAAACTGCAATCTCCACTAGCTATACATTACGAACCACCGTCGTTATAAATCTTTTATAGCCTACAAGTAGCCAAGACACTTACGTGAATAAAATATGGCCAATTTCTCCAAGCAACCCGTTCTGGTATGTGAAAGGTATCTCCGCCGCCTCGCAGATGGTTCGTAACAAGCAAGGTCTCCCTGAATAGCCGTACCTGGAGAATTTTTGAAATTATGTTCAATACATGTACTGTGAAATTTTCGGCAAGTTTTCTCTATTACAGCGTGGTTTAATATTCTCTTGTATGTATAAAAGATCGTCTAACTTATAAATTAACTATTCATCATTGAATAGAAGCCTGTTTTCTTGGTATAGTTGGTAGTTGGTTAGCCTACGTGACTTGTTCATGGATTGGAGTCCAGAGCCAGGCTATGAATTAACAACCCATATATGGCTCACTGTGGAGCACGAGTCTCCTCTCAGAATGAGAGGGATTAGGTTAATAGTTCACCACAATGGCCCAATGATTGGCAAACTTCACACACGTAGAGAATTTAAAACAATTTCAGGCTCATTAAATATCTGTAGGACTAATTCTGTAACGACGTTTTTATAACTCGCTAGTGCGAGTTTCGATTTCACCTCTACCTCTCTGTCTAATACGATACAATAGAATGAGAAAGATAGAGGTAAATTTGAAACACGCATTTGCGTGCTATACAAAAGAATAGTACCTACAGTTGCTATGAAATACTAAGCGTAAACATTTTAATCTGTCGTTGGGAAGTTGGTGGTGCTACATACCTACCCCCGTATCTCGGAGAGCACATTAAGCCCCCATTCCCACGAGCGTTTTTTAACGGGCGTTAAAAAAGCGTACAAGAAGTTAGGTCTTCTATTTCAAGGGTTTTATTTGAACGCTTTTTTAACGTCTAAAAAAGGTAAAAAAGCGCTCGTGCGAATGGGGGCTAAGCCCTCGGACCTAGTTATTATCACTAGCAAACTATCTGAATATATGGCCAATTTCTCCAATCAACCCATTCTGGTATGTGAAAGGTACCTCCGTCGCCTTGCAGATGGTTCGTAACAAGGTCTCCCTCAATAGCCGTACCTGAAGTTTTTGAAATAATGTTTAATACATGTGCGAGTATTGCAAAATTTTCGGCAAGTTGACTCTATTACAATGTGGTTTAATATTCTCTTGTATAAAGATCGTTTAACTTGAACGTTATTTCTCCACCATTGAATAGCAGTTACTGTGTGGAAGTTTATTATGTATAATTAATAATTGATTAATTTCTATTAACGTTTTTTATATCACTATTATATACTGTTCCAAGTAGACAAAAACCAGTGTTTAATAATAGTTCATAAGTCGTTGATCGAACTCTAGAAGTTCTCAGATTTGATTCCCACCTAAACCAATATGGTTTTGTTGCGAACGAAAAGTTCACATTCAGTCAGTTTTAAGTTTAGTGTAAACGCTCTCTTACAATGTGATTTATTATTCTCTTGTACCCCCAATTTTTCAACTAAAGCGTTGACAGAAATTTTCCAGCGTAGCATTTCTATAAACAACATAAAACTTCTGTTACGTTAAGCCAAACTCGAGTATCCATTTAACACTGTTTGTCATCTGATTCAGTCTCACAACTTTTGAACAATGTATATTCCCAAGTTAATATTTATACTTATGTATAAGTATAAATATTAACTTGGGAATAAGCTTTGCTGAAATCAACAAACTTGATCCGTGAATGCGAGGAATAAAATGAACTTTGGCTGAGTGAAATTTACTCAAGAAGTCCAACAAACTATTGAAAAAGTTAATTTTTCGTTCGTTCAAGCGATCTGAACGGTAACAAATCCGAAGAAATATTTAAAAAAATATGGCTACTAGCCATGGCTATAGCTAGACATGTGACTTTAGCTTTATTTATGTTCGATTGATATATCACATACCTTTCGATCATATGTTCAATAATTTTATAGAAGTCCCATCTGTTCATTCTTTGAGGCTCTGAATTTTCTTCCATTTGTTTTTTATCTAGTATCTCTTGTCGCCTTATTGCTTCTTCTAAAGGAATTTCTGTTTTAACATCTGATTCATCTAATTCATTAATTAAACCGCCTTCTGAATATATTAGTGATCTTTTTCTTCTATCATCAAAAGTGATGTCAACTAATGTATTATTATTGGAGTCAAATCTATCATCTATAGTACTATTGTCTGCATTAAAATCTCTTGAGATGTTAGCATCAATTTCATTGCCTTTTTCTTTGTCATCATTTGGTTCATCACCATCCATGTCCCTTGATACAGTGTTGGCAAAGCCGTAGATTCTGCTCGTGTATTCCGAACTGTTTGTTGGTAAGTCATATTGAAATTTAATAACAGTACCAACGGTGACGGAAGCTTCCTTCAAATCTACAGGTACACCCAAACCGATGATGAACTGAAATTAGATAAAATACCACTTTAAGGCAAGACCTTTTAAATAAAATAGATTTTTTTTCTGGCGAAATTAGAAAATGCAATTTTTTTCTTATTTCACCAGAGACCGAAACCATCCCAAGTTTGTTTTCCCATGGGATAATCTACTCTACTCTTAAATAATTCTTGTAGTAATTTTTGTCTACTAATATTTTTTAATCAACAATTTCATTATTTTTTTCAAGTAGAGAACAGTGGGATTCCAATTCTGCATAATAATAAATGTATTCAAGTCTTACTCAAAAGGGTAATATATTATTGGATACGAATATTACCACCTAAACGTTTTATTTTATATGGTACCGTTCGAATCTGAAATCGAAAAACGATGAAATCGAACGACTCCAATATCCTTGTTTTATTATTTAATACGATTGGTTCTTCCCGGGTCGTTTAGTTTTAGTGGTTATTAACCCTTATTGTAACTTGGCCTATTAATATTTGTCCGTTTAGTCAAGCAACGTTTCCCGAGAGTTGTAAAACTTTGATAGACTGATTTATGTTTTCTTTATCTTTGTTTTCTGACTTCATTTTTTCTGTTACATTTTACTTAGTGCGTATTTGTTTTTTTAAAAGATTATTAGCTTCTATTTCGTCGTTATCAACCCATATTCGGCTCACTGCTGAGCTCGAGTCTCCTCTTAGAATGAAAGGGGTTAGGCCAATAGTCCACCACGCTGGCCAAATGCGGATTGGTAGACTTCACATACGCAGAGAATTAAGAAAATTCTTTAGTATGCAGGTTTCCTCACGATGTTTTTTCTTCACCGTTTGAGACACGTGATATTTAATTTCTTAAAATGCACACAACTGAAAAGTTGGAGGTGCATCCCTCGGACCGGATCCGAACCCACACCCTCCGGAATCGGAGGCAAAGGTCATATCCACTGGGCTATCACGGCTACAGCTTCTATTTATTCTCTTATAAATAACACTGCACAGATATTATAGATATAGGAGATATGCATTCCTTTCCATTTACCCCAGATGTTATCGAATTTGAAATGCCTGTAATGTAACTTGTTCTGTTTAAGTTTTTTTTTAAGATTATTAGCTTTTATATATTGTCTTATAACATTGTGCAGTGTAAGCTATGAATTTCTTTCTATTACCCCAGATGAAAATGAGATGCGTGTAATTCATAATTTTAAAGTTACAACACAGTGCCTTGAAAATATTTCACGTTGAAATTTAGATTTCTATGGTAGAAATTTCTATGGTTTCCATTCAAGAAAAAGGACGGCAACAATTAATTTGAGATGCAAAGTTTTAAAGTCGATAAAGTAGCACAAATGAGCGGCGAGCTTAATTTTAATGATGTTTCTCACCCCACCAGCCCATTATTTTTCAATTACTCTAGAACTCTGCCAAATGGAATGGAATTTCCCGAAATAATAATTTTTCACCCTCATACTAATTATGTTATAGGAAAAATCCAACACTTAGACTGACGATTTCCTTACAATGTCTATAGTCTATAGTCTATGCTTTATAACTACAAGGTTCTGGGTTCTTTTTTAATTTTTTTAAACAGAAGTTTGCCCTTGACTGTGATATCACTTTATGGTAAATGAATACGTAGTTTAAAATAGTAGCATTAATTTATAGCTTTAAAGTACTATTCTACGGAACCCTATATTGCACGTGGCCCAACACGCAATTGGCCGATTTTTCAAGTTTTTATAGAAACATTGTACATGTTTAAATATTTATATTTTGCATGTAGAAAAATATAAAACGCATAGGCCGCCCCTATGATTTTCGATAGTTCCCCTCTATTTCTCCAGGGTCATCATCAGATTATTCTTATCATGGTACCACCCTCGCAGTACCTCCTTTCTAACAAAACAAGAATCATCAGAATTGGTCCATAAACGACAAAGTTATGCGTATAAAAAACACTATAAAAAAATATATTCGGTGGAATTGAGAAACCTCATCCTTTTTTGAAGTCGGCTTAAAAATTTATAAATAGTAGATAACATAGACTATCGATAAAATGTAAAATGTAACGGGGTTGAAAAAGGGTTGAAAATATATTTTGGAAATGGCGGATGTCACATAACGGTGATTTATAAGTCAGTTTTTTTTATTGCCCTATATATAAAATAAGGCTGATAATACTGCCCCACGAGCTTATATAAATTTTAAAATCATCGGGCATAAATAAAAAAATAATTCACCCGGCGTCGAGGCGTCAGAGCTAATTGCATTTTGAGTCGCGAACAAAAACATCGCTTCGTTAGGCCGGATCCAGTGGAGGCAAACATCATTTGCTTAAGTTAAAATCAGCAACGTTACGCAAATTTGGATCCGTTGAGACCGAAGATAACAAAACTGTAGACCGGATTTGTATTCGTAAACAATACTATTTCCGGATAAACTCAAAATGGACCCAATGTTACAGAAATGAAAAATATACCTAATTACAGAGGGCCTAGTAGCGGTTTGATACAGTTAATATCGCGTTAACGTAAACGCGAATTTGTAAGGAATTGAAACAGCGCCATCTAGTGGCAGTACTGCACAACTGTTTCAATTCCATATAAATTCGCGTTTATATGGAATTGAAACAGCAGCGACTTGATACCGCCCCAGCGTAGGATAGCGAGTAATTGCAGTTCGCGCGGGGCACATGATTGACATCCTCTACTACCCTTAGGTCGAAAAGTCTCAGCCCCGAAAGGGGCTGGAAGAACATGACCGGGGGAACAAGATCCTCCGCGCCTTACCCGGGCAAGGAGGCATAGCCTCGAGGCTCGTACCCCCACCTGGATTTTTGTCCGGGAGGAGATGACCTGCCTGTGCCTGAATTCGCGTTTACGTCAACGCGGTAGTAATAGTATGAAAATATTGAAAACTCCCTCTAGGCACACAGTTTGTTTCATGTAGGATGACGCGTGTGACAGTTCGTTTCACTCTTGAAAGTTTGCCGCGATTCACGATATAGTACGTATTATGTCATACAGTCGACTGTCACCGTACCCATGCTATCTGAAAAACACTTTAATATCGTATATATTTTACATTACAAGGGGGTAAAAGCTTACGCTGATTCTCATGGGCGAAATTGCTAGTGTTTTAAAAAGTAACTTTTTACTGTTATAGCATAAAGGTAAGCCTGACTGTATGATACATGTTGATTAATTGTTTAACCGATTTAGATGTACTTTGGTGCAGTTATAAATAGAACTTTGGAACAGAACTTGATGTACTACTTTATATTGCGAAAATATAAAAGCAGGGGTTAAATAGTGGTTGAAAGTTTGTATTCAAGATTATCATTTATCCAGTAATAATCCGAGGACACGAATTGACTATTAAAAAATATTATTCGAAATAAAAATCGCAGTTAGATAAAGCATTTATAAAGTGCACACAGGTATTAACAACCCTTAGATATTATGCAATCGTTTCTGCAATCTGTTAAACAAGCAAATCTCTTTGACCTATAAAAAAGTAATACCTGAGCTCTAGCCGGTCCACCATCAGGGTAAACCAGGTACCTCCTCTCTCGAACGTTCGCTTTGCAAGCTACGAGCAAATTCAAGCAAATTATCCTCAACAGCATTGCTACTGTGTACAGTCGATCCGATATTTTGTACTGGATTTTTCTTTTTTTTTCGTACCCTGCACCGTATCTACTGATGTGTGAAACTGTGTAAGATAAACTGTAGAATGTTTGCTTTCAGCATTCGGTGCGTCTAATGAACCGTTATGTTTTCCCAAAGATTTAGGCTGCGAACGTCGATGGACAAAAACCAAAGACTTCCTGTATATACGCTTGATTGAGCTATATCGCTAATCTTGATAAATTAACGTGTCATGGATCAGTGTATTTCACATTTACTCGTAGGATCATGTAGTGAAAATATCACATTATTAATCGAATCTTAGGGTAGCGGTACTTAATCTTATACCAAAAAGTATTTTTAAATAATTATGTAAATGCACTTAATGATAGATTGAATTAAAAGTCTGAAAATTAAATGATACGGACGAGAATAAGACAGAACAAAAATTAAAGCGGTAAGGGGGATCCAGACAGAGTACAGATTATAAGTAGGTAGGTACTCGTATTATACATACACAAAAAAAAACGACGAATTGAGAACTTCTTCCTTCTTTGAAGTCAGTTAAAAATTTTGTGCAATTCATAAGTATGTACGCAGCCATGCTAGCAACAGAACATATAGAAAGTTTTCTTTTCTGACATTCAGTTCTACTAATGACAGTTTTTTTTCTTCTCACGTATTGGTGAGCTTCTATTATTTTTACGGCCTCCGTGGCGCAGTGGTATGCGCGGTGGATTTACAAGACGGAGGTCCTGGGTTCGATCCCCGGCTGGGCCGATTGGGGTTTTCTTAATTGGTCCAGCTCTGGCTGGTGGGAGGCTTCGGCCGTGGCTAGTTACCACCCTACCGACAAAGACGTACCGCCAAACGATTTAGCGTTCCGGTACGATGTCATGTAGAAACCGAAAGGGGTGTGGATTTTCATCTTCCTCCTAACAAGTTAGTCCGCTTCCATCTTATACTGCATCATCACTTACCATCAAGTGTGATTGTAGTCCAGGGCTAACTTGTAAAGAATAAAAAAAAATTGAAAAAAAATAGGGTTAGGGTTATTACTTCCCACATAGGGAACAAATAAATAACGATTGCTTATCGTGCGGCTCAAATCCAATTTATTATTTTTTTATCACTACAATCATGCCTAAAAAATTATTTTGCTTGCCTTAAAGATGTAAATAAATAAAAATAAAATAAATCTAATCTTTTGTATATCAATGGTCGAAAGACGGTCGTGATCTGCGAACTAGTTAAGCGCTGTCGTGTTATCCCTTCATATTTTACACGGCAATACGTTTCTTTGCTTTCTCAATCAACTTCCCCGATCCCTTCCGGGTTACATCCTGTATTTTGTTTATCCATCCATTTTAAAGGCGCTTTTAATGGTACATCTATACTAATATTAGAAAGCTGAAGAGTTTGTTTGTTTGTTTGATTGAACGCGCTAATCTCAGGAACTACTGGTCCGATTTGAAAAATTCTTTCAGTCTTAGATAGCCTATTTGTCGAGGAAGGCTATAGGCTATATATTGTCCCCGTTTTGCTACGGGAACGGAAAACACGCGGATAAAACTGCGCGGCGTCAGCTAGTATTATTTAAACCGGAAAGCGCAGTGTTGGTCGACCTACCACTAGATGAACCGAAGAAATAAAGCGGGTTGCAGGCAGCCGCTGGATGCTGCGGCACGAGACCGTTTTGTTTGGAAGTCCATACAAGAGGCCTATGTCCAGCTGTGGACATCCATCTGCTGAAAATGATGATGATGATGATTATTTATAATAATCTTTCACTAAATGAATCCTTTACTGGTGAGTCATTTGCTTGGTCAATTATTATTATAATTATAGTCTACAAAAAGCTGTCCAATTGCTCGAATTATCGGATTTACTAACTAGAATTAACTATTATACACAACCGGCATACCGGGGAAACATGCCCCGGACCGGATTCGAACCCACACCCTCCGGAATCAGAGGCAGAGTTCATATCCACTGGGCTATCAGTCGCAGGGATTCGCTAGATGCAGGCGGCTCAGAATTGGCTAATTGAATTATAAAGACCAATATTTTTAGTATTCATATTAAAAATATTGGTCTGCTATAATGAGAACTTGAACTGTAAAATGTTGAAAATAATTCCTAAATTTATAATGAAGCAAAAATAATATCTTGATTTTGAATATTGTAAAGATCTCATTTTGAAAGACAATCAAAAAGCAATCTTTTTATTTTGCTTACTTTTATCGCCTGTAAACTTTAAGCAAACGGGGAGAAAATTCCAAAGGAAAATTTAATTAAAAAAATTAGAACAACAGTCTTCAAAATGTAACGAAAGTAATATTACGACGGGAGCTTCGAAGGGTTTACTTTCGTGTAAACTTCTTTTTCTAAATTGAAGGATTGCTTATTTTTCACCGACTTCAAAAAGAGGAGGTTCTCAAGTTGATCGGTATGGTTTTTTTTTCAAATTTCATTGAAATTTAGCTCTTTTTCTTACCTCTTCACTCACTTCATGCTGATGTGTATGATTGCATTCAATGTTAACTGGCATTCTAAAAACCGCATCAAAATCCGTTGCGTAGTTTTGTTGATGACGTTGATCGACGGCCTAACGTACTCTCCGAGTCAAGGGGTGTAAATACCTCCAACTTTGGATTAAGATTTTTGACATAACAACGTCTTATAATTCGATGGAGCCGGCTGCACACTCGAAAAAAGATGACGTCATGCGTCGTTCCCTCGCTCTAGGGTTGCCAACTTTTTTTACAAGAAATAAAGTACTAATCTGGTCTAGGAAGATTATTATTAAACAATATTTTAGAAAAAAGAACTTTTTCTTTTGAAAAATGCAACCATTCATCAATCCATCAGTATTTTCTTATGACGTTGTCACGTCTACCGAACTATCTATTGTCAGTAAACCGACTTTACACACAACCGATTTTTTTTCTGAGAGGTTCTTGGCAGAAATATTAATAGTTATTTCATAGCCAAGAGTGGAATCCAGGGCCTTAAAATCTGAAGGCATACATACAGGCTAAGCATATTAGACTTTTGTGATTGTATAAGCTGTTGGTAATTACCAAAATATTGAAAAACAAATAAAACAATAATAACGATTAAAAACGCTACACTAAATGTTTTACTTTATTATCTCTGTAATTATTTCTTAACTCATTTGTCGAAAGTCTGAAGAGGCAGTGGGAAATTCGACAGTGGCGTTTGTGATAATATAAAAGTTATTATTTATAAACTTAGGTAGTTAACTAAATAAGTTAAAACTAAATAAGTAGAAAAAGTTAAATAAAACCAAAGAAGAGATAAAGTTTGTGATACATGTTAAATCTTGTAATGATATTAATGAGACAAAATTGACCTATTCAATGAATCGCATTATAAATTTCACATGCCCCATTAATTTGAAGATATTAATTTATGAGAAATAGTACAATTTCAGACTTGTACTATAGTATACAGTCATTCATCATCATTATCAGCCCATATTCGGCTCACTATTGAACACGAGGGGTTCTCACAATGAGAGGGTTTAGGCCTCAGTCCACCACGCTGGCCCTTTGCGTATTGGCAGATTTCACACACGTAGAGAATTAAGAAAATTCTCTGGTATGCAAGTTTCCTCACGATTTTTCCTTCACCGTTTGAGACAAGTGATATTAAATTTCTTAAACAGTAAGCAGACAATTTTAGGTCAGTTTATTTGTACTCCGTTGGTACAGTTGAGTAGTTATAAGCTTTTGAATTGTTATTGAGAAAAAGAGTAAATATTAAACATTAAATTTAATACCCATATCCTCTTTACCTCTCAACTTTAAATCATAGACACTGTGTTACGAGCGGATGTGATGTTAGTCCAAAGGGCAGAGATCGAACTAAAAAATTCACGGGTTATAGTCTGCCATATAATTGTAAAGCTATTAAGAATTGGATATTGGCAAGCATTAAAATCTTCCACTGTCTCTTGGTCTTTCGAAGACAAATAAAAATCAACTCGGGAAGCGACGAAAGCAAAGTTTAATTGTATCAGATTTTACGAACAAATAATGTCATTTGTTCGCTTCGTTAAGTCAATATGAAAAGAAAATATTCAGTTAAGTTACGAGACATTAAGACAATTTATTTTATTTAACAATTATGTATTTTATTTTAAAGACTTTATTGAACTGTAGGTTAAAATATGTATTTGACTCATATCGGAGAAAAAGAATTACTACTTATTACCATCATCAATACGGCCCACTCAACAAGTCGTTTCAGAAGGGAAATCGAACTTCCTTCCTCCCTCCCTTCTTAAAAGAGAGAGGATATGGAGCCTAGACCCACCACGATACTCCATAAAGACAAAACAGCTGAGTTTTAACACGCTTATATTAGCTTTACTTGTAACTATGTACGTAAGAAAAACTTGGAATCTTAATTTGAGCCACTTCCCAGTCTTCGATTAGGATGAAATTTTGCACACGCTCTGAGTTCTGATGACAATACATGACTACTAGCTAAAAAAACATCCAACATGGCGCCTCCCCAAGATGGCAGACTGGCTGTTTGAAATCCACCCCCATGATATGGATATCAAATGAAAACGTTTTACAGGAATACGAAAAATATAGTCACGTGACTTAAATCCAATATGTAAATGAAATGCAACCCCATGATATGGGTCTGAAATGAAAGGGTTTGCTGTCTCTCTCCATTCTGTTTCCACTCAGAACTCCATTTGTAATTTTTAGTGCGTGTTAAAAGCGTGTTTTTTAGTTTTTTAAACTATTATATTATTTATATTTACGTCAGTTTATCTGTATGTTTAGAAACGACCTATTGTAAGGATAAATTAGGTTAAGCTTTGACGAAACTTTAGTTCACTAAGATCCATTAGTACAAAAACGCAAGGGGTCGCTATTTTTTTTTTTTTAAAACACATTTTTAGTAAATAATTCATAAAAATATGTACCTGAACTCTTGCGGGTCCTCCATCTGGATACACAAGATACCTCCTTTGTCGAATTCTTCCGTTAGTAAAAGTTATTAGACATAAAAACATTATCTTTAATAACATTATTATTATTATATAATTCTTGTTTACAAAATCTAAATTTTTTATAAAATAAAAGCTTAATACATTATCACTTTAATCTAAATATAAATAACTCAATAATTTCAGTATTGTTTTTTAAAACGTGCTCACACACCGAGGTGTAAATGTATATATGAGATAGAATGAAGAACAATGTCGCACCGAATCTAATAAACCGTTTTGTTTTCTCATCGATTTGGACTGTGAAAGTAATTTAGTTCAACTTATCATGTGAATGGATATGGCCTTGTTTCTTTTTTCTTTTTGTAATAATGTTTAATGGGACAATGACAATAGAACGTGTTGTAAATGTAAAGCGATGATGGAACGTGTTGTAAACTATTGCTGGAACATATCGTATTCCATTCCGTTAAGACATATTATCTTAGTCACTAGTTACATATTTTATTTTATTAGAATATTTATCATACGACATAATGATATATTTATATATTAGTTTATTTTATGATATTTATAATTATTATATAATTTGTGTATTATGGTTTATGTATTAGTGTGTAGTTATTTGTATGTATGTATATGTACAATATTATTACGTACACACCACCTACAGTTGTCCTAATAAGTTCCTAAGCCTAAGGTTGCCTGGAAGAGATCGCTACTAAGCGATAAGGCCGCCTTTTGTATTCTACTTTTTCTTGTGTTTCTGTTTTGCTTGTTTTCTTTTATTTTTGTGGTGTACAAATAAAGTGTATTAAATATTAAATAAAATCGTATTGCAAAGGCGCGATGGAGAGTATCGAGAAGAAAGCATTTTGTAAATAGAAGTCAGGACATCCTGTTAAGATGCAATGGGTTGTATTGTAAATGAACTACAGATTGAGTCATAGATAATGGAGCGAGTTGTAAAGAAATGATGCAGCGTGTTGTAAAGGGACAATAAAGAGTGGTATGTAAGGACATGGAGGGTATTATAAAAGGATAATAAATTAACAACAAAGAAAACTGTAATAAGAACGATGGTGCAAGCTATAAAGGGAGCATATTATAACGTGTTTTAAAGAGATGATAGAGCTATTTATAAATAATCGATGGAGCGTGTTGTAAAGGGATTATGGAACTGGTTGTAAATTATAATTTCTGACATACGTCTCTATAAACATAAAGGAGCTAAATCCCAAGGAAATCCCAAGACCGCCCCAAAAAGCGCTGGCTTGACATCGCCACAATCTCAAGAAGTCGGACGCTCAAGATCGGGCAAAGTTGACGAAATTATGCCGGAAAGCGGACTCCACATAATGGAACTACGCTAGGAAGAAGAAGAAGAAGACCTCTATAAAGACATAAATAATAAATACTCCACAAGCTAAGTTTCATTCTTTTTACTACGTGATACCGTAATTTTAGAGCGCGTGCTAATCGAGACCTCATTCTGCCAGTTCAATAACCGCCTGTAAAGGTAAAACAAAAGCAAAGTTCTGTCTATAAAATTTAATCAGAGCATGATAATGTAGTTGGGTAATTCCAAACATTGCCTGTTTTCACGTTACCCTTCTATAAGCTCACAGAAGGTCTTTAGAGAATATTGTTAATATTTTAATTATAATAAAGGAGTCTGAAACTGCACAGTTTTAGCGCAGGTAAAACAAGAGCTAAGTTTATAAAGCAAGCTATTAGCTCAGCAAAATATAAAGTAAAGTTGCACAGTCGGTATTTATGGTGGGAACGACCGCTGAATCCTATTCAATAAACTCTGAACATAAAAGCTTTTGATACTGTATTTTATACCGCATGACGATGTGTGAGGGGAATTATTTTAATTGAAATACTAGGACATGATATTGTTTTAATGTTTTTTTAGAAGCAATGCAAAGGACTTTGTTAAAACATTTCAGTATTATTTTGATTACGCATTGTAACTGCATAATTACTCACTTAGATATATTCAGCTTTTCGTGACTACCACTTTTAGACTTCAGAGTCTGTATGCCCTAGAACACAATATATATTCATGCTTAAAATACATTGAACCTACCAATGTACAAATTTATGCAATGTGTAAAAAAACTGTGTTGACGTTACTAAACAAAATTGAGAATTGATTCCTTTATGACAAAGGTGCTTGGAAGCCATTTAATCAGCTTGCATATTCATTATTTTGGCCTTTATTATCAACTTATTAAAACAAACATCAAACCAATTGAGAAATGTCATTTACTTGCTACTTGATTTATGATATCCACCAGTAGGCACCGTATGACATTTGTTACATAGTATCTCAATTCCGTTTAAGTCAACTAGCATATGTCAAAGTTAGCTAATTAGTCTGCAGATTCCACCTTCATACGGGAATTGAATAAATAATTGTAAATAATATTCAAAAGACAAACTTTTGAGCTTAAAGCCGGCTTTTTTCTACAGATCCTGATTTCCAAACGGTGCTTGTAATCCACCTGCTTCATCATCATTATCATATCAGCCGATGGACGTCCACTGCAGGACATAGGCCTTTTGTAGGGACTTCCAAATATCACGATGCTGAGCCACCATCCATCCATCCATGCATCCAGCGAGTCCCTGCGACTTGCTTGATGTCGTCAGTCCACCTAGTGGGTGGTCGACCAACACTGCTCTTACTAGTGCGGGGTCGCCATTCCAGTACTTTGGAACCCCAACGTCCATCGTCTCTTTGAACTATGTGCCCTGCCCATTGGCACTTCAGCTTCGCAACTCGTTGAGCTATGTCAGTGACTTTGGTTCTTCTGTGGATCTCCTCATTTCTGATTCGATCTCTGCGTAATCGAATCAGATCAAAATACTTCTGACATAGCTCGTTCCATCGCCCGCTATATGACTCTGAGCCTTCTAATGAGGCCCATAGTTAACGACCAAATCTCGGAACCATAGGTCATCACTGGCAACACGCACTGTTCGAAGACTTTTGTCTTCAGGCACTGAGGAATTTCAGACGAAATCCTTGCCACCACCTGCTTACTTGGAATAAATTAATTTTAAATTTAATGGTAGAGCGTGCGTTTTCCTATCAAGTCATTTTACAGACTGTGGTCCAGTGCTAAAAAAATTCCGACAGCAAAAAAAAAGTGGTACTTAACCTTGTTTGAGCCTAAGGGCATCTAACATATTCTTGGCATATCACGTCATGTACTTATCGTTCCGATAATAATATCTGATATCAAATTACAATAAAACATCAAATTAATAGAAATATCAAGCAGAAAACAGCAGCAATATACAATTAGTTAGAAACATAAAAGTGGTTGCAGTCTTTACGGCGAACACTGACCGCAAAATCCTATTTAATACTCCATTTCGACAAATGTCTGAACATGAAAGCCTGTACTGATGTGCTTAGTTTGCACTACACCACATTATGAAATGTGTGAAATTAACTTGCACATATATATTCGTACTATAGAGGAAACATTAGTAATAATTGCTTCGTAGCACCTTAAATTGATGAAATAGAAAATCTTATCCGGGTAGGGGTAGGGTAGGGTAGGGTAGGGGTTGCGTAGGGGTACCGTAGGGGTAGGGTAGGGGTAGGAAAGAAGTGCACATAAGTCAGAGCGAAACTTGACCGGGTCCGCTAGTGATTGTATAAATGTATACAATGAAGAGTACCACAAAGCGTGTCAAAAATTTCTTATATTCTTTATAATAAAAGACTACGTCATTAACAGTCAATTCTCCGTAAAATATTAAACTTGAAAATCTGATCGCTTATGAGCGACTTGGGTCATTACAACTTAACCATATAGCAATAACATGTTATTTTGTAAAAAATCGTACCTACTAATTAAACATTCTAGCTATTCAAACATTCATAATCATATAGCCACTCGTAAATTCAATTTCAAGTTAAAACAAAAGTTGACCCAAATCCCTAAACTAATGTCGGGTTAAAACCGACAAATCCACCAGAACACGATTACAAGTTTTACTTGACGGTTCACCCAATTAGCGTGTTTCATACATTTTTTATTTAACCTGCAATTAAACAATCTATACAAATGATTAAAATTGAAGTGTTAACTTATATCCTAATCATCATCATTATAATTAACAACCCATCACGCTCACTGTTGAGTGCGAGTCTCTTCTCAGAATAAGAGGAGTAACGCTAATAGTCTACCACGCTGGCCCAATGCGGATTGGCAGACTTCACACACTCAGAGAATTAAGAAAATTCTCAGGTATGCAGGTTTCCTCGCGATGTTTCTTTCACAGTTTGAGACACGTGATATTTACTTTCTAAAAATGCACACAACTGAAAAGTTGGAGGTGCATAGCCTGGATCGGATTCGAATGACACTTCCCTCCGGAATCAGAGGCAGCGGTTGTATCCACTGGGCTATCACGACTCTTTAAATGCATACTAAGGTAATAGGTATAGATTAAAATATGAACACTCACAGGAAGAAAGACTAGCTTAACAAATTAGTTACCCAAATAAACCTATGACGGTCGTTAAGTGTGAACAACGTTCACAGGTTTACAATAAGCTCGCATTAGCTCCAACAGGTTCAATGATCTACTAATCCACAATCCAAAATAAACCTTAACTCCTCATTATAGGATTAGGATTAGAGTAGAAAGCCATAACAAAGGTATACATTGGTCTTGTTTCGTCCACTGTATGTATTTCTATGGGACAAAACATACTCTCTGTTAATTCCAAGTAAACCAGTCGTTCGGGGAAATTATCAATTATTTCGACATTAATGTGGTTAATTAAATACTTTATCACGTAAGTGTTTTATTAAAATTAGTTACAAAATTGAAATTATAATATTTATTAAGTAACTAAAGTTATCTCTTCCATTCTTTCTTAAAATATCTATAAGCTGAATTAACTGAATTAGCTTAGTCCACTCCTTTATATCTTCTGTCCATTTATTTTATTGTTGGACGTTTTTCGAATATTTTACTTTCTAGAAGTAGAACATACATCCTGGTCTGCCTAAAATAAAAAAAACATAGAAGAATCTTCTTGTGTAGTATTGTTATGTATAGGCGATTATTATAAAGACTATGATTTTTATATTATTGCGTCTATATCGCTTATATTCACTTGGACATTCAACCTTACCAATTCTGCAATTGACTTACAACTTAATTGTTTTTTTTTTCAAGTTTGCTCTTAATAATAACCATAATTTTCTTTTCAGGCTATATCTTCTGTATAACACCGTCCTCAACGACAATGTGGAATCCCGCAAGAGGCAGAAAAGGTACCTTATTTTCACACCCAGCACTCAGTGGGGAGTAAGTTAATCATTTACTTTTTAAAGGAGATTTAGGCCGTTTTTTAGGGTTCCGTAGTCAACATGGAATCCTTATAGCTTCGCTATGTCCGTCTGTCTTTCCATCAGCCTGTCCGCGGCTTAGTGCAGAGACTATCTATATATTAGGGCACAGTCGCCAAGTTTAGTCCCCATGCCTAATTTTGTCCCCCTCGGTATCTGTTATTCTAAACAACGCCATCTAGTTTAAATACCTTAAATCTAAAGTTAATATGTCAGACGGCTTCTGCAAAAGTTTGCTGTAATTTAGCACAACTATGAACATTAAAAATGTGGACAAAGTTTTAAAAGTTTGACGGCCTCCGTGGCGCAGTGGTATGCGCGATGGATTTACAAAACGGAGGTCCTGGGTTCGATCCCCGGCTAGGCCGATTAAGATTTTCTTAATTGGTCCAGGTCTGGCTGGTGGGAGGCTTCGGCCGCGGTTAGTTACCATCCTACCGACAAAGACTTACCGCTAAGCGATTTAGCGTTGCGGTACGATGACGTGTAGAAACCAAAAGGGGTGTGGATTTTCATCCTTCTCCTAAAAATTAGCCCGCTTTCATCTTAGACTGCATAATCACTTACCATAAGGTGAGATTGTAGTCAAGGGCTAATTATTAAATAATTAAAAAAAAATGAAATCTTGAAAAATATTTTTTGTAAGGTACCTTCTCTACATATATAGTGGGGGTGACTGTTTTTTAATCGTTTATCTCATAGTGTTGGGCTCATCAATGGATAAGTATTTGAAAGATGTGTCTTTTACCACTATTTTTCTATTAACGGATCCATTTGTAACATAACCTTACACGGTCTTGGCCGGTTTTTAATTAAAGAAAAGCATAGACATTAAGGGATACCATAGATAAACAATTTTGTTTAATTTAACAGGTATTCGCAACAGTGTCTATCCCTCTGCCTCATCCGGAGAGCTTGGTGTCTGTGGCATGGTTTTTTGAAGCAAACTACTACAATGTCGCCAATGCCTCGTATTTCGACCCTCTACTAGGTGACATTGGAGATGTGAGTAACTATATAACTGAGCAGTCGCCACGGGGTTTCACCCGCATAGTTCCTGTTCCCGTAGGAATACGGGGATAAAATATAGCCTATAGCACTGAGGAATAGTATACTATAGCAATCTGAGCAATGCACATTCCTCATAAGAACCATGTTAAACCTAGTTATTTAACTCTATTAAACAACTATAATACCATGTGGTTAATAATGTTTAAATGTTGGGGTCCCAAGGTGCTAGAATGGCGTCCCGCACTAGAAAGCGCAGTATTCGTCAACCCTCCACCAGGTAGACTGCCGACACCAAGAAAGTCGAAGGGATTCGTTAGATGCAGGCGGATCAGGATTGTGATGTTTGGAAGTCTCTACAAAAAAGGCCTATATCCTGCAGTGGACGTCCATATTAGGATGATGATGATGATGGTGTTTGATTTTGTAACGATGACTGTCATAATGTTATTGAGAACCATAAGTACCTACGTGAAGTGCTATCTGAGGTACACGGGTCATTTTACACCTAATAATAATTTTTATCTCCTAAATTAATGACAATAAATTTGAATAACGAGCTTTTTAAAATCATATTCTAATTAATATCTTTTAAATAATATTTTTTATAAACCAATATATTGATTTTAATAAATAGGTATGACATGACATGTGTTTTCTTTAATTTTTAATTTATTTGTCGTTACATTGCACATTAAGTTTGGCTTGGTATGTTGTATTCTATTATACATTTCAGGTAGCTTCCGTTCGTCATGGACGCAGTACACCACCAAGCAGTACAATCACCCGACGAAGTGTTTACACCTCTATTGAAATGATGCTTGAGAAGTAAGTAAAAATAAGCTTTCACCTTTCGACGGCCTCCGTGACGCAGTGGTATGCGCGGTGGATTTACAAGACGGAGGTCCTGGGTTCGACCCTGGGTTTTCTTAATTGGTCCAGGCTGGCTGGTGGGAGGCTTAGGCCGTGGCTAGTTACCACCCTACCGACAAAGATGTACCGCCAAGCGATTTAGCGTTCCCTTACAATGTCGTGTAGAAACCGAAAGGAGGGTAGACTTTCATCCTCCTTCTATCAAGTTAACCCGCTTCCATCTTAGATTGCATCGTCGCTTACCATCAGGTTAGATTGTAATCAAGGGCTAACTTGTAAAGATTGAAAAAATAACCTCATAATAAGTAGCGCGCTTCATACTGAAGAATAAATCGTATTTAAATTCATACAAAATTTCATTATAAGACACTATTTCACCTAATCCAGAAATCATCTTACGACTGCTGAAAGTTTCAGCCTATTCAGCCAAGCGTCCGCAATTATAAGCATAGTGACGCTTGGCTGAATAGGCTGAAACATTCATATCATAGCCATAGGCAAAATCAGAATCACCACAATCAAAATTGGCTCGTTTCGAAATGGTCCAATAGTCAAGTCAAACACATTTCGAAATCGAAAAAATTGCGTGCACGTGGAAATGGCGGCACGGGCCAAGAAACAAGAATATGAAAGTAGGTCAGAGTCAAAAATAATTGATCCCACTTCTGACACCATTTGATAAATGGATATCGGAAGATATAAATAATGATGACTTAAATCTTAATTAAAACTGCATTTAGTTATCGACTTATATATTTAGATTCTAAATATATAAGTCGATAACTAAATGTTTTAATTAGTACGACGAATGTAATGAATACTAAGAATAATGAGCTAATAACATGACAGTGACAGTTGTCACATAGACAAACGTTGACAATGACTTTGACGTTTGGGTTTACTTATTTTAGAGACAAAGACTATACTCATAATAGTCCAGTGAATAATTATGTTCTAGAGTTTGGACTCAGATGGTGAGGTGGCTTTGGAAGTGTCACCTATCATCTTCTTTAGTTCCATTTTCGGCTCACTGCTGAGCTCGAGACTCCTCTCAGAATGAGACCAATAGGCCAATAGTCCACCACACTAGCCCAATGCGGATTGGCATCATACAGGCAGAATTAAGAATATTCTCTGGTATGCAGGTTTCCTTACGATGTTTTCCTTCACCGTTTGAGACACGTGATATTTAATTTCTTAAAATGAAAACTGAAAAGTTGGAGGTGCATGCCCCGGACCGGATTTGAACCTACACCCTCCGGAATCGGAGGCAGAGATTCTATTCACTGGGCCATCACGACTGTATTATACCTAGAGAGAGAGAATATTTCAACTATCGTAGTCTCTAGGTTAATCAAGGTTAATCAAGAAATATGGCTTTGCAGATATCTCAAATTTGAGCCCATATTGTTAACTGGTTGCAATTTACATCTAGACTTTATATTTGACACAATACAAACTACCAGGGTGCGTTAAATAAAAGCCTTTAATATAACAATGAATAGTAAGATAATAATAATAACATTTGCTGTTATTTAACACTAATAAACCCTTAGTACGTGGCGTTTCCCTAATCCAGCAATTTTGTTGGCGAACACGACTCGCACAGTTACGTAAATGAAGTACTTACTCGTCGAATACAAATGTAAAAGAATTAGGATACTTTTTCTCTACCGCTTTACTAAAAAAGTGCGAAGCATATTTCAAAGAACACATTGATAAAACGAACAAATTAAAGAACATTTGTAATGCGTACTTGAAACTTACTATACCAACGAATACCCGCGGTTTTACCCGCGTATTTTCCGTTCTGGATAAAATACGAGGGTAAAATGGAGTATATACTCGTTTATAATGTAGCTTTCCATTGGTGAAAGAATTTTTAAAATTGGTATAGTGGTTTAAGCGTGGGAGCGTAACAAATAAACTAAGTCACATTCATTTACAAAATTAATTAGGATTAAAGAAGCTCATTTGTTGACAGAACTAATTGACCTATGAATACCATCGTTTCCATTAAACGTGAAAGTTTGTATGGATGTTTGTTTGTTTGGATGTTTGTTACTATTTACCGCCGCAACGACTTATCCGATTTGGCTAAATTTGAATTTTACTCTCGATTAACACATAGGCTACTTTTCATCCCGGAAAAATCCATGGTTCCCGATATGTGAAAAACTAAATTCCACGCGTACGGGCATCCGCTAAAGCTTGGCAAGTTCGTTCGTAATCTTTATATCATTAAAATAGATTCAGCCGTTCAAAATCAAAATTCATTTATTTCAAGTAGGCTCAATTTACAAGCACTTTTGACACGTCAGTTGACTATTTGTAAAGATTCTACCACCGGTTCGGAAGGCAGGTTCTGCTGAGAAAATACCAGCAAGAAACTCAACAGTTGCTCTTTTTAAATGAAAAAGTCATACAGTATTATAATTTACAATTGATAACAATTACAATTTCTTATAGCTACTTCCTGTGTGAAGGTGGGAGCTGATCCAATGGCCTCCAAGCACATTTATCGTTAAGGAACTCATCAATAGTGTAGTTACTACACTATTGATGAGTTTCGACTAAGTAAATGATTTTAACACATTGCTTAAAGTTGTGCATTGGCAAGTCCATCACAGTCTTGGGGATCTTATTATAGAAGAGTACACCCAAACCTACAAAAGATTTTTTAACTCTTTGGAGACAATACGCGGAAATAACTAATTTATGCCCGTGTCTAATTTATGCCCGTTCAAAAAATTAATTCAGACAAACAGAGAAACAGACACTTGAATTTTATTTAGGTATATGTATTGATGCCTATGCCATGCCTACATACGACGTATGTACACAGTAATGTAAAGTAGGTAGTAGTAAGTAAAAGTAAGGTAAAGTTTTCTTTCTGTCGGTTTCCAGACACGATTACCCGGGCCGGCGTTGCTTGCTCAGAGCCATTTGCGAGAGCGCCACCCCGCTCCCACATAACGGCGTGCTGGGCGATTTACTGCACGTTTTGCTCACGTGAGTTGCTCGGAGATAAGTTACACTCTTGAGAGTTGATTTTTTTACCAAAATAATATTTTTTAGCAGACTCAGAAGTGATTACAAAAATAAAAAACTAATGTCGGACAAATTATAGTTATGATTCACAACATTCGTCAGGACAACTTAATTAACAAATCAAACTGTAACCAAAATAAGACCCTAGAATGGCAGAGAATGGCCTTGAGTGAAGTCACGCACTTGTGAACACTGTGTATAGGGTAAAAGGTACCTTTGACGATAACATATTGATGAAAATATCACGGTACCCGCGGGCGTCCGCTAGTATAATCTATAACTACTATAACAGCAAAACTATGAGTTTCTATGCTAGGCAGCCATGCTAAAAAGTTTCTAACCGCATAATATTGTTAGCAGCTGGCACATTATAAACTCCAGCCGCCCACTAAAAACACAATCCAACTAGTCCACAAAATAATAATGCACACATAACCCGATAATAGCAAATATAACCAGTTCCAAAAACCAATCAAAAAATTGACCGGCGATTCTACCTCATTAAACTACGTACTACCCTATAATGTTGACATTCTAAAATGCAATCGATTTTAAATCCTATCACATTGTGCTTAAGGTTTAATTTTCGAAATGAGGAGCTAACGTTTTATATTAGGGCAGTAATATGTGAACATGTGGCTGTGAAACATTGTGAGAGATGGAATCTAATAAATGTAGCAGCCATTTACGGGGAGCGATGTCTACGTGCAAATATAGTATATCATTTGTCCTAAACGGTAGGAATATTATTGGGTGATCTAATAATGCATGTAGTTCATTTTCTATAATAAAATAACAGTTGGTGTTATCGTTGTCGAGTTGTTATATTATGTGGCTACGAATAAGTCAAGTCTAAATTCAATCATTTCAATTAAGCTACGTTTAGAAGCACTTTTCAAAGACCAGTAGGCTTAGTCACTATCTTTGACGTATGCTAGGTGATATACTAATTATTTTTTTTATGTTGAACGATTTTTATTGCATGTATTTTTAACGGTCACGTTGAAAAAGAAATGTACGCTAAATCGCTTGGCGGTACGTCTTTGCCGGTAGGGTGGTAACTTTACTAGCCACGGCCGAAGCCTCCCACCAGCCAGACCTGGACAAATTAAGAAAATCTCAATCTGCCCAGCCGGGGATCGAACCCAGGACCTCCGTCTGTAAATCCACCGCGCTTACTACTGCGCCAAGGAGGCCGTCAACGTATATGTTATACATGTACCTATATTATGTTCTAGAGGACGCACGCTGTTTTACTCGCGTAGTTCACGATCCCGTGAATACGAAGATAAAATATTAGCCTAAGAACTCACAAATAATGTAGCTTTCTATTCGATAATTTTTTTTAAATCGGTTCTGTACATTCAGAGATCCCCCAGAGGTGGACTGACGACATCAAGCGAGTCGCAGGGATTCGCTGGATGCAGGCGGCTCAGGATGGTGATGTTTGGAAGTCCCTACAAAAGGCCTATGTCCTGCAGCGGACGTCCATCGGCTAATATGATTATGATAGAGATCCTCCTACAACTTCACAAACTTTACCTCTTTATAATAAAAGTATATAAAGATACTTAATAACATAATTATTCTTGTTTATCTGCAGACCTTCTACGTCGCTATCAGAGGAGGATATAGAGGACATCTATTACGAAGCAGAGTATTGGGGTTTAGAGAAGAATTGCGAAGATTATGTCTACTTGTGTCCAGAGAACCCTATCGATCAGATATCCATTATTTTAGAGTAAACTAGACCTTTAAAATTTATTTATTTGTATTAAATAAAATGAGAAATTTAAAAATACATTCCACAGATATTGCTTTTTATATAAATCCTTATGTCTATAAATCCAGAATAATTACCATAACAAATGAGCCGTGCGGCCATATATTAGCGTTCATATTTGGTGAAGCTACTCAACTACATGCCAGGTATCCTCCTTAATGTTCCTATGCTGCGCTCGAGTAACTCCTAAATCCCCCTGTTGGTGTAATATATCTGTATAAGCAATAACTATAGCAATTAAAAGAGAAATCAAATGTCAGGAAGTTATTCTAATTTAGCTCTCAAGACTGATCAATATAATATAATAATAATGTATTTGTAAACATGGTTATGATATGCTCAAGGCAAGTTAACAACGAAAGGAAAAACGTTTATCTATACTAATATTATAAAGCTGAAGTGTTTGTTTGCGATTGAACGCGCTAATCTCAGGAACTACAGGTCCGATTTGAAAAATTCTTTCAGTGTTAAATAGACCATTTATCGAGGAAGGCTATAGACTATATACTATCCCCGTATTCTTACGGGAACGGGAACCACGCGGCGTCAGCTAGTTTAGTATACGTAGCACATTACAATTTTATCGTAGTTTTATTGTAGTGTATTAAAGTAAAATGAAAGCTTGTAAAAATGGACCCAAGCTATTGCAATAGGCCAAAATAGTGAAAAATGGAAACTTGTAACTCTTTTTCTAAAAAATACGAGTCAGCTATCAAGGGGCAAAAGATAAAACAACAATCCGTTGTATTGAGCGAAAGAGCGTCCAAAAGCTTCACCATGCAATCCAGTGTTCAATCAAAATATCGTTATCGGATACATGTAGGGTTGCCACATCTACGACTTTATTATACCATTTCGTTAAAATTCGTTCAAAATCATTTAAAATAATACTGACCTACCTACTATTTCCAAATCATCATCATTTCCTTACCCTTATCCCACTTACGTGGGGTCGGAAAAATATGTCAATCTTTTCCATTTCTCTCTATTACTCGTCAACTCATCATCTACTCACTCCTTTTACACACAATCCAACCATCTCTTCTTTGGCCTTCCTCTCCTCTTATGTCCTTCCACTTGTATATTCAACATTTTTCTAGTAATATGATTTTCCACCCTACGCATTACATGTCCATATCAAGCTAACCTTCTACTCCTCAAATTTGCTGTCACTGGCGCCACCTACTATTTCCATATATTAGGAAACGAAATAAATGTGACCAAAATCATTAAGAAAAATATTTTCAATTGTTTTATATAGCACTAAAATTAATAAATACAAAACTATTTTAAACTAGTGCGACAACACTACTATAGCAACAAAAAACAAAATATCGTTTGAATACCAGATGACATAGATATATTGTCGTTAAAGTACATTTGATTTGCATTTCTGATGCGCTTTACGCTTTCAATGTAAAACATAATTATCAGATACCGATAGCTCTGTATATAGTTTAACTCGTTCAAAACTAATATTATATATTTAATCTAAGTTATATCTAGACCAGAAAAATGAATAACCTAGATTGAAGGCGCCACTGTGCAAATGTTGCTAAAACTAAAGTGTTTTTCAGATAGCATGGCTACTATGACAGTTGCCTTATGACGTTCATAATCAGAGCCGGCACGGCCATACGGCGAAAAGAGCAGTCGCTATCGCCAAATCCTAGAGAGCGCTTAAATGGCAAAGAAAGATTAAAGAAATTTCTTTTTTTTTAATTGTCTATATTTTAGGAGAAACGACCAACGAGACACGCGTGAATAGAGTGCATGGGCGCCATCGCTTCGCTATTCGGTATCTGGGAGTATGATATTTAAAGTTATCCATATAACGTAGGTTATGTACGAAATTTAGGCGCAGTACTGTAGAGGTTACTGCGCCTGATTATTAGGAGAAAACAGAAGAGGCGCCATAATTGGATCTTGCTCCATTTTAAAATTTACTTCGGGCCGGTGCTGTTCATAATACGTACTATTATCGTGAATCGCGGCAAACTTTCAAAAGTGAAACGAACTGTCACTGTACCCATGCTATCTGAAAAACACTATAGTTAGCTAGTAACGTAGCAACGTTTTTTATTTTACTGGTCAGGAATACTAGCTGAACTAAAACTTTAATGCGTAGTACACGTGCGGTCTTACGCATTTGCATGTTTGAGCTACAAACTTAACGCTCCCCAAAAATTATGTTAGTGTCAACCCTATGTACACCTGTAAACGTTGCCCTAAACAACACATGAACCTTATATCTACTAACAGAAGGTTCAAAATATAAAACTTTGATTCATTTCACAGGGACGTGTAGCAGTCAATATTGACGTGTAGGTAAATTGCTTGCAGACTCGCTGCAGTGTATATTATGAGGAATACAACATTATAACAAGTTTTTTTTTATTATTCAATAACAAGTTTGTCTTAGCATTCTAATATTGAGTGGCAATACAATCTATAATACGAGTAGAATGTTTTATATTAAAAAATGCGTAACTATTACCCCTTACCACTTTCAACTAAGCGAAAGGTCATTCGGCAAAGCGGTTAATAAAAATAATATTTTTACGTTCAAATTAAAATTGTAATCTTGTTGATAGATTCAGATATTTAGAGATTTTGGAGTTTACATATTTTATAACAAAGAAAAAAGTATCATCTAATGGTTTTTTAAACCTGTTAAATATGTATTATAATATTCGAGGAGCCGATAGAAGTTGGGGTCCCAAGGGCCTGGTACTGGGCGGCCGGCACCGGAAAGCGTAGTGTAGGTTGACCCCTTGCTAGGTGGACTGAGGACATCAAGCGGGTTGCAGGGAGCCGCTGGATGCTGGCGGTTCGAGACCGTTATGTTTGGAAGTCCATGCAAGAGGCCTATGTCCAGCAGTGGATCATAATGATGATGATAAAATATGTATAATAATATAACCTCGCAGACCCCTCGCAACCCCCCTCGCAACCCCTTCCACATAATATAACCTCGCAGAATACATACTGCGCTCATCAATATGAGGCATCAGTGTTAAACCTCATAAGACCGTCAGCTACACCGTTCATATTACAGAAACACAGCAATGTTGCTTGGCAGTATTGCTTCTAGATTGAGTTGTATGGAGAATCAAAGACAACACTGCACAAAAGATAATTTATGGATTCAAAATAGGTACTTGAATTAGTCAAAAATAGGTATTTGACTCAGCAATATACCACAAACCGAGAATAGAATTTACAACTTTACATTCCAAAAACCTTTACAGCTTTATATCTATACCAGGAATCGTATCTGTGGTTTCAGAAAGTGTACACTGTTGTGCCAGAAAATTCGTACCTACACCTCGTCGTCATCAACCCATATTCGGCTCACTGCTGAGCTTGAGTCTCCTCTCAGAAAGAGAGGGGTAAGGCCAATAGTCCACCACGCTGGCCCTATGCGGATTGGCAGACTTCACACACGCAGAGAATTAAGATAATTCTCTGGTGTGCAGGTTTCCTCACGATGTTTTCCTTCACCGATTGAGACACGTAATATTTAATTTCTTAAAATGCACACAACTGAAAAGTTGGAGGTGCATGCCCCTGACCGGATTCAAACCCACACCTCCGGAATCGGAGGCAGAGGTCATATCCACTGGGCTATCACAGCTCTTACCTACTACCAACACCTATGACAGCAATATTCTGTTAAAATGAAAAAAAGATGTTACAGAAAATAAAAAACCGCAGTGACTAAATAAAAGTCTTTGGTGGGAGCCTATCAAAAAGTGACATCAGTTATTAAAAAAAAAAGAAAAAAAACAACAAAAAAAGCCTACCTCTGCTGTGTCTCAGCAGAACCTGCCTTCCAAATCAATGAGAGTCTCTACACACCGTCAAACGTTTCGACTGTGCTTGTAAACTAAGGTACTTGAAATAAACGGATTTGAAATTTTCGGCACAACAGAATCATAACCAATTACCAGCACGTATAAAAGCATGACTCCCTGCATCTGCATCAGATAAACAAGGAACGGCGCGCGTCGGCTTAATTTATCGACGCCAATTAAACTGTTTGCGCCCCGCTGTTTGCGATGCAGCGATTTTATTGCCTTGCCAAACTTCGAGTTATTATCATAGCGCTATTTAGACTGAATGTCCAATACAAAATATGAGATAATAAAACTTGCATTCATTTCTGTGACGTTTAAATATTAACTTTACATCATCACTCAAATTTCATTTCTCATCATCCATCACATTAACCAAGGGACATTGTTGAATATGTAACTTCAAAACACTACTATTATGACTTGAGAAAGAAAAACTAGCATCATCAGTTTTAATATTTATGTAGTTACAATGGAATAAAATTTTTAAATTAAAAAAAAAAAAATTAAAATTAAATCATATACCAGGTCAGCGTTGGAGGATCTTTGAAAAAACGGGTCCCCTCGTGTCGTGATCATTTCTGAGATGGCATTTAGAGCAATTAGCACACGCTCGTTTTCTCAAAGAAACGTTATTTCCTTACGGTTACTAAGTCAGGCTTTACCTTGGTACTATACTAACAAACTGGTGTCATTTTTTTAATGTATTTATCAGTGATTACGTATAAGACTCGGTTGCTATATAGATCTAATACAAATATATTAATATACTTGCAAATTGGTATACAAAACTAAGTAAAAAAAATGTAATTAAAACTAATAAACGTTTATTTTTTCTGTAAAAGAACTATTGAACATTATGGTTATTTGAATTTAGAAGTGTGTTAATGTTTACGTGTTTTATAAAAATCTTACTTTTATTAAGTTTCTTGAGCCGTGTACAATAATTATTTTGATACATTAGAAGTTATAGTGAAATTAACCAACCATACATAGGAGTACACATATAAAAATCTTTTTATAGCAATATAGTAGCAAACTTATAATTAAAACGCCATTCCTGAGTAATGTTAACAGTATGTTAACATTACTCAGGAATAGTAATTTTCCATACATTTTGTACTATCCAATTACAATTTTAATTATTATTTTTTGTATTGCCAATGTGTATTACAGAACTATACGAATAATGTATGTTTGTTTAAAATTTTGAGGTGTTATCAATAAAATTAAGGAAATATCACCAATTTTTTAGCACGTGAGTGTAAATTTTCTCAATTGGGTCCGTCGCGAAGTAGGTCTATGTAGCGGTTTGAGTCGCATTCGATAAAATCTGTCTGTGTGTACATGCATGTTTTATACCATTCTTTGTGATATTCGTGCTAAAAACAAACATGAGGTGGAATAAAAGTGTAGTATTTTTGTAAGTACCCTTTTTATATTTTCATTACAAACGATATTTTATTGAAATTGTAATAGGTATGCCGTTGTGGTTTCATTTTGCTTATAAAATTTGTTTTACGAGTACAGAAATGCAAGTCGTCCAATAAAGTTTTGTTGCGAGAGAAAGTTATCATAAAAATATATTAAAGGTGGGTAAAGAATGAAAGACGGGTAGAAAAATGTTATTGAAAATTTTAAAATTATTTATCTTAAGGAATGTTTTAAAAGTAAGTAAGAAAAATGTTTTATAGTTTCCATTTTTATTTGTTAGTAGTTTAAATATATAGTGTTAGTGCAATAAACATTATTTCTAATTTAGTTATGAAAATCCCAAATAACTTCTGATCATAACATTTTGAAACGTTTACGAACTGTTAATTTCATTGTATTTCTTCGTTAATTGTAAGGTTTTTAGTTATTATGAGCTAAATAATTAAATAAGTAACTATTTTGTTTATATCGATATCCACTAGTTATTGTTTAATTCCATTCGTTTCGAAAAAACTAATTTTATGCCACACATGATTCTTAAAATTCTTAGAAGAATATCAACTATACAAAAAAATATTTCAATAGATTACCTACATTTCAAATTATTGTGTTTTGGATTGTGAAACGTAACCATATAACTTTATTATCAAATGAAGAAATAAATAATACGTTCCAACTATCATTTTTATTTGGCGTAATATAAAAAGCAAAACCAGTCTTTGAGAAGAGGGAAAAGATTTAAAATTAAAATGGAGTTTGCTCGACGCGAGTTCGGTAAAGAAAAATTTTGCTTCCCTAAGAAACTCGCTCCGTAAACTAAGTTATTTCATTTGTAAAATAAATAGCACGTACGTCGTTCTGTGTTTACAATCATTTACATTAAGGAATTACAGAACGTCTAACTCTAATATTGGACTAACCGCCTGTCATGGCTAGACAATCTTTATTTTATAAGACTTGAAAGTTTTCTGGTCATGTTCCTACTAAAGTATACGAGAAGATATAGACTGAAACTGGCCATGAAGCTGAAGTGGCAATGGGCGGGGCACATAGTTCGAATAGCCGATGGACGTTGGGGTCTTAAGGTGCTGGAATGGTGACCCCGCACTAGAAAGCGCAGTGTTGGTCGACCGCCCACCAGGTGGACTGACGACATCAAGCGAGGCGCTGAATGCAGGCGCCTCAGGATCGTGATGTTTAAAAATCCCTAGAAAAGGCCTATGTCCTGCAGTGGACGACCATCGCCTGATATGATAATGATGATGATGTTGATGATGACACATCGATACATCTCATGACGAAAGACTATTATTTCATCATCATCATCAGCCGATGGACGTCCGTCTAGCAGTGAAGCTAGATATAGTCCCTGTTTCCCTGTGCTGGGATGAGATTTAAGACCAACGTTCATTGCCTCTTCAAAGTATGGGACAGGCCCATCGCCACTTCAGCTTTGAGACTCGGTATGCTATTTCTGATTCTGTCATCCTGAATTACTCTAAGCTTTAAAGGATGATATTAAGCGACCAAGGACGACTTCATTTTTAACGTAAACTCTACCTTTTTCACTATTAAATCTGACACTATTTTATAACCAAAATTTGTTTTTACAGTATGACGCTATTAGTGTCTCCATTCTGCAAATGCCACAATGTAGAAAAAAGAACACTTATATTTCCACCGACAAGTTTATACGGGGTAAGTATTTTTTACCGTTTTTTTAAGAATTTTATTATATGACAAGGACTAACTTGTCATTAAATAAAAAAAATGTTACAATGACATTTAAAATATGACAAATAATCCCATTGTACAAATTATACAGTGCTAGCAAGTTGTGTACGATATATATACAGGCTGGTACACATCTGGCTAGTGCAGACCGTACCCGCGAAAGTAGTTAAACTAATAAACATATCAGCCAAATAAGTATCAAAGAAGCATTACTGGTATTACATCTGAAGGACATAGTTGACGGTCAAATAACAGAAAGACGAGGATTTTTGCTTATACTTGGGATGACGAGCTGATGTTGTAGACGAAATTAATGTTGATTTATTTATATACATAAAAATGAAAGGTCATGAATACGAAATTTTAAAAACCGCATAACCGCAAACCGACATACAAAGATGTAACAAATACATCTTCGCACCTCCCTGTACAAACAGGGGGGTATTTATAGTTGGGTAGTACCCAATCTGGTACCTAGAGGAACGCTAAAACCAAATTTTGCGACAGGGCTGGCTTACGGAGGTCTAGGTTGGACGAAGTCGAGTGCGTCTGCTAGTGAATTATAAGTGATGATTTTCCACATAACATGCAGTTGGGTCATTTGCTTATTTGGCCAACATTTATTATAAAAAAAATATTTTCGCCTTTCATTCAAGATTAGATTAGGGGACAACCCACCACCTCCCATGGCCCTTTCAACCTCTCAGTAATTTGGGCCGAATCGAGGGAGGGCGAACCCGGTACTTGCTCTTTGCGTGTTCCCGGGACGCCTTCTTGACTCTCTACAAGTTATTTTCTCTTTTCGCTCCTTGTTCCTTGATACTCACTCTCCCCCTTCTGATTAGATTAGTAGCACCAAATGCGCTGCCCGCCCTATATGCTCCGGCCCTAACTGTAAACTGTTTGTGTTCCAGACGTTCGTAGCGATCGCCGTGCCGCTCGACATACCCGACAGAAACGTGTTCGTGTCGTACAACTTCGAGTCCAATTACTCGGTCGTCACGAATATAACGCAGCTCGACGAAGTTATATTCCCTAACTTACCTGTAAGTGATCATTAATATAGTATAAAGGTGGTAGAACAATTTGTAACGTGTCGCGAAGCTGATGTGGCAATGGGCGGGGCAGATCGAAGAGCCGATGGACATTGGGGTCCCAAAGTGCTGGAATGGCGACCCAGCACTAGTAAGCGCAGTGTTGACCGACCCCCACCAGGTGGACTGACGACATCAAGCGCATCGCAGGGATTCGCTGGATGCAGGTGGCTCAGTATCGTGATGTTTGGAAGTCCCTACAGAAGGCCTATGCCCTGCAGTGGCTGATATGATGATGATGATGATGACAGGTGCTGATAGACTTGAGAATTCACTTGTAACAGAACGTCGAGAATTCGCCGTTTTTATATTTGTTAAAGTGAACAACGAGCCAATCCAAGCCAAATATTGCTACGAACATCTTGGGAATTCTTGCGATCGCTCGATTCGGTCAAGCAAATCTGCTCACTATAATGCTCTCGTATTTTTCTGTGATGAAAATTAATGAATGAATCAGTCCCAATATCAGGACCATACTTTGGTTCTTCTTCGGATCTCCTCATTTCTGATTCGACTCTGAGCCTTCTTATGAGGCCTATAGTTAGCGACCTAGTCTTGGAAGCATAGGTCATCACTGGCAACACGCACTGTTCGAAGACTTTTGTCTTCAGGCACTGAGGAATTTCGGACGAAAAGATCTCGCGGAGTCTCCCGAATGCTGCCCAGCAAAGTTGGATTCGGCGGTTCACCTCTTTCTCGAAATTGGACCTTTCTAACTGAACCATATGTCCTAGGTATATGAATTCGTCTGAAATTTCGAGTGCAGCGTTCTCAACTATAACTGGGTGGGGTGAAACATGAACGTTACACATTATTTTCGTTTTGGCCATGTTCATTTTCAGGCCCACCTGTTGAGAAACATTCATTCATTGAGCATGGTACTAAAGTCATCCAGAGTTTCTGCCATGATGACTACAACGTCCGCAAACCATCTTAACATCCTTACTCCCTTATTAAAAAATCTTGGGAATAGCAAGAAATCTTAGAACTTGTTTAAATTAAGTTAAAAACGTTATAAACTTCTCAGGTAATCGCAGCAAGGCACAGTCGCAGTATCACCCGGGAGTTGGCATACACGACCCTCGAAACCAAGTTCCAAGAGTAAGTCAAACACAGAGTTGTGAAAACTATGTTTCACTTTCATGTTACTTGAATTATGCAGGCGCCCGATGTATGGCATTGTACAAGTAACTAAGTGAGAAATGCAGTTTGCGACGTGGAATTTGGTACATGTTCACATCGTTGGTTTAACTATAACCCTATTTTATCTTAGCAGACGCTAGGCTGTTTCACCCGCGTTGCTTCCATCCGCGTAAGAGTAAGGAGATAAAAATATAGTCTCTAACACTCACAAATAACGTGCCTTTCTATTGGTAAAAGAATTTTCAAAATCGGGACACTAGATCCAGAGATTACCTACAACCTCACACACTTATAAACTTTACGTCTTTAAAAGATTAGTATATATATAAATGAGAAAGGGGTTTAGTAGTCACATCGCCATCATAACTTCAACCGATGGACGTCCACTGCAAGTCACAGGCATTTTGTAGGGACACGGTGTAAGGCGTCTACATCCAGCTACTTCCCTTTGACTCGCTTTTTGACGTTAGTGGTATTACACCCTCATGTCTCAGAGAGTCATGGCTTGGGGTGCTAGTCATTATCGTCATATTCAAATCGAGCACTTTTGTCATTAGCATGCGATAGTGATAGTTACAGAATGAAACATTATCACCCTAAGCCCGGCAGCCTTTTGATTCTGATCTCCATATCCTATCCAAGGAGGTATGACTAGGCTTTTAAAACGGGCTGTTAATTTGGATGTTTAGCTATTGATGATGGATATTTCACCATTCAGTTCCTAAAGGGGTTTACAGAACAAGTAAATCCTTTGTACCAAATACAAATATGAACTAAGTAAAGATTCAAGAGCAAAAATAAATCCTGCTCGGATATTGACTGTTTGTTTTAAAAGTACGTGTTCCTATAACAGTGCCCGCTTCAATCAAGTGAGTAACTACCCACTCTTTGAACTTTGTTCCCGACTGTTCGATATGAAACTTCCGAAATTTGAACACAACTACAGTGGAGTGCCGACCGAACTTGTTTTTTGATTCGTCAGATTATTGTTTGATAGTAACAGAACGGCCCGTTTTTAGAGTTTCGTAGTAAACACTCTTATAGTTAATAATAATAATAATAAAATCCTTTATTCAGCTAAAAAAACAAATTAAAAAATCAAGAAGAAATTACAAACTAATACTAACAGAGCTTACAAGCTACTTAAAGATACCTACTTAAATTACAAAGTTCCTTTGTCTGTACTTAGTATAATAATATAATAAAAAAATTCAGCTGAATGGGGCGCTGCCTCAGCTCGATACTACAGTTGAGAGCTGTAGTGCTGATTTTCAGGCATGACCTCCTTTTATAGTTTTCTTATATAAACCCAACGTACCACCACCACGTGCAACCGGTCTCACGGTCGGACACCGACTGCCCCCTCTCCCGGCCTGCTTGTGACGTATGCGCTCGAGACAAACACTATAAATACATACACTACAGTAGGTATACATAATTACATTATCTCCGTTAGTCCACACACGGCTTAGCTCGGAGACTTAGGACTAAAAAACTGAAGTTTAACTGAGTAAATTAGGATAAAGTATATCCTAATTTACTCAGTGAAAATGTGGCTCTCTAATGGTAAAAAATTGTTAAAACGGTAAATTAGTTGTTAAGTCAAATTGTAAAAAACATAGAAACAAAAAAATCAACTTTGACCTCTATGTTTTAATATTAACTTATATTAATAAATGATGAATTATGTTTCAGCTAATTATTGACCATTCTTAACTTGCAAGAAAGCTTGTTGTCTTTGTAATCAAATCAAATATTTTTGTAATATAACCTACATTAATATCATATAGGGAAAAGATTAGCATTTTTGTTTGTCTAAATATATAAAACCCAAAGCTGACTGACTGACATAGTGATCTATATCGCACAGCCCAAACCACTAGACGGATCATTCTGAAATTTGGCATGTAGGTAGATATTATAACGTAGGCATCCTCCAAGAAAGGATTTTGATCAATTCTACCCCCAAGGGGATAAAATAGGGGTTGAAACTTCACATTGATTTCCACGCGGATGAGAAGTGGCGGGCGCCCGCTAGTAACGAAAAAACTCAAAACTACTGGACTGATTTGAAAATTATTTCACTGATAGAAAGCTGCAGTACCAGGGAGTGACATAGGCCATATTTTATGCCTGTATTTCTATGTAAATGGGAACTACGACTGTAAAACTAAGATGTTCTGCTAGTTAGTTATAAGGACTTCAGAAAACACAGTTATTTAAAAATCACAGACAGACAGCACAATTTTATTTATACGTATCGATGTTCACAATTCCAGACACGGGATGAGCGGGCGCGATTGCATGTTGCGCAACATCTGCGAGGCTGCCGAGACGCCGCTGCACCACAACGGTCTACTGGGACACATCATGCATATCGTCTTCACGTACGTACCTTTTTTTAATCTATAGTAATACTAGTAGATGCCGCACGGTTTCACCCGCGTGGTTCCCGTACCCGTAGGAATACGGGGATAAAATATAGCCTATAGCCTACCTCGATAAATGGGCTACCTAACACTGAAAGAATTTTTCAAATCGGACCAGTAGTTCCTGAGTTTAGCGCGTTTAATCAAACAAACAACCAAACAAACTCTTCAGCTTTATAATATTAGTATAGATTATAATTGCGAAAGTAAGTCTGTCTGTCTGTTACCTTTTCACGGCTAAACGGCTGAACCGATCAAGATGAATTTTGGTATAATGGTAAATGGGACTTTGGAGCAAAACATACGGTACATCACTAACAATCCATATTCGGCTCACTGCTGAGCTCGAATATCTTCTCAGAATGAGAGGGATTAGGCCAATAGTCTACCACACTGGCCCAAATCGGATTGGTAGACTAAGAAAATACTCTGGCATACACGTTTCCTCGCGATGTTTTTCCTTCAACGTTTGAGACACGTGATATATCTGTGTAATAAGCATGGGTGCATTTTTACATTATATTATAAGTACTAGTAGACGCTGCGCGGTTTCACCCGCGTGGCTCCTGTTCCCGTAAGAATACGGGGATAAAATGTAGCCTATAGCCTTCCTCGATAAATGGGCTATCTTACACTGAAAGAATTTTTCAAATCGGACCAGTAGTTCCTGAGATTAGCGCGTTCAATCAAACAAACAAACAAACTCTTCAGCTATATAATATTAGCATAGATTTAAAAATCTTCGGGGTATATAGTCCAAAGAGCCGATGGACGTTGAGGTCCCAAGATGTCGAAATGGCAACCCCGCTCTAAAAAGCTCAGTGTTGGTCGACCCACCAGATGGACTGACGACATCAAGCGAGTCGCAGGGATTCGCTGGACGCAGGCGACTCAGGATCGTGTTGTTTGGAAGTCCCTATAAAAGGCCTATGTCCTGCGGTGGACGTCCATCGGCTGATATGATGATGATGATCATTTTATATTGTTATTTCAAAAATCTTCTGATAATAATTTATTGAAAAATATATTTTATTCAGAATGAAATAATGTTGATAGCTATTTGTATGAATAGGTACGCCTTTATATGCAAAAGTCAGATGTCTGAACTCCGCGTCAACTCTGGCTCAGAATATTAAGTAGACCCTTGTCAAATAACGTCGAAACGCTGAAAAGAACAGAGTTTCTTTAACTAAGTCTTGCGTTTTTCCCTTCGGTAGATAATCTAAGAAAATGGGAAATGAAATTCTACACCTAACGTAGGGAGATGAAGTTAAAGTAAAAATACAACAGTTTATACTATTTTTATATCTACTACTAGCGATTGCCCGTGACTTCGTCCGCGTGCAAATTAATGTAAACTTTCAAACCCTATTTCACATTTATTTTGAATTTTTAAAATTTTATTTCGTATTTATTTATGAGTTATATAAACAATCTTTTAAAACTGTAACAATAAAAGTAAGGGACTTTCCTTACAACGTTTCAACCCCTATTTCATCCATTTTGATTTCAAAAAGTACCCTATGTTTTGCGGTTCAGACGTTTAGCAGTGAAAAGGTATTCAGACAGACAGACAGATAGACTGACTTTTGCAAAGCATCATTGTTATTATTTTCTTTTTATTTCTAGCTAAGTAAATATGTTTGTTACAGTCCATCATCATCGAAAGAGGAGGGCTTAGACGACGAGTACTACGAGGCCGAAGCTGACGGACTGCGAGGCGATTGCGACAAATACCTAGACCTCTGCCCCTTCAGCCTGTTTGACGTTATCACCAGGCTAGTCGAAATGCAACAAAAACCGCTACAGGATAATTTAGTTTGATTGGCTTTTTAATATACAAAAATAATTTTAATTCTTTTTTGATTTTTTAAATTAACACCTACAAGCTTATGTGTAATGACCATATCACATACAAGTAAAACACTTTCAAAGCAAAACTAAAAATACACTTCATATTATAACTATTCCATTCACGTGCCACGTCCATATTATGGAGAGAAAAACCGCAAAGACCGGGACTTGAGTGTAAAGTTAAGAAGTTCTTTTTAATATTTACATGTCAACACTTGCTTTATATCTACTCATGTTGCTCTCCCTGTCCAGCCAAATGTATTACTACAGCAGCTTTGCATATCCAATCTAATATAAAAACTTCAGTTCTGATTAGGCTAAGGTCTTTAAACAATAAAAAGTTCATAAAGAGATTTTTCTAGTGTCCCTCTCGCACTTCTACGCGTATAAAGCAATCACATTTTCAGTTAGTTTATTTCTTAGATTAGTAACTCAACAAACTTTCAAATAAGAGTGAATAATTTAATAAATTCCAGCTCGATGCATTAGTCTCGATTTATCGCCGCGCTAGGGAGATAATTGGAAGTGAAGCAGTCGAAGTTGCAAACTTTGCAGCACCATCACAATGTCGCATGCTTATCGGTAATTTTATCGGCTATACCTACTTGGGAGAGTTTGCTCAAGATTTCCACAATCTTGTTACTCCTTATTTACCACAGAACATCAATGGTAAGGTATCCATAATGATCTAAAGTATAGATACAATCAATATTCATTTTATTCTTCGTCGTCTTGAATGCTATATTGTGCGACCCCTCTGGAGTTGTGGTTCTTACGTAGTGCGAGTAGTGCTATGGTTCTTAACAGAGAGGGTTCAATTGCCAGATCGAGTCAGTTTAGGATTTAATAATTTCTAATTTAACCCGGCTAATTCTCTAAATCTAAATTAGCTTATTTATTACTCCCCGGGTATTATCTATCTTCTTTTTAAATTTCAGCCAAATCGAATCAGTAGTTGCGGCGTTAGAGAGTAAAAAACATCCAAACAAACATCCATACAAACCTTCGCGCTTATAATAATATTAGGAACTAGGATAAATATACTCATCAACAAGTAAAGCATACTAAAATGACGTGTTACTCATATATTAGAGTTAAAAAAATTATAAAATAGCAGTTTTTATTGAAGAGAAGATTTGAACGCGCCCGCATGCATTCCAGAGCAATTAGCAAGGAGATCCATTCTCGAGCGGTCAGCTCATTGTCCACTGAAATTAACACTTTTGTGTGTAATGTGGACCACAAAACTGGTCCGAGTGCACTTTATTTGTGGATCGAGACACTGTTATACGTGAGCCATAGTTATAGCCATAGTTCCTTTAATACTAAAGCGAAAGTAAGACTGTCAGTCTGTTTTTTTTCTTTTCACGGCCAAATCGCATAACTGATTTAAGTGAAATCACACTAATATTATAAAGGCGAAAGTTTGTGTGTAAGTGTGTAAGTTAGTTTGTTCCTCTTTTACGCTGCGGCTACTGAAGCGATTTGGCTGAAATTTATAATAGAAATAGATTTTACTCTGGATTAACACATAGGCTACATTTCATCGCGGAAAATCCATGGTTCCCTCGGGATTTGTGAAAAACTGAATTCCACGCGGACGAAGTCACGGGCGTCCGCTAGTTTAATATAAAGATAAATTAGACCTTGAAGCAGATTATAGAATACTTTTTGTTTCGAAAAAATCCATAAATCCCGCGGGATTTGTGAAAAACAAAATTTTGCGCGCGCTAATCATCTTTGTTTTTTTTTCTCAAAAAATCATATTTGTCAATTTTTTAAATATTAATAATATTCACGTTTACCTTTTCATTAGTCGAAAAGACAAAGTTAAGATAGGTACAACAGTCCAACGGGCGTGGATCGAATCTACGAATTTTCGGTGTTAAGTTTCAAGCTATTGGAGAAAATCTCTAAAACAAGTACTACGCCGTATTGATCCAAGTACCGCGAAGGTATTTATAATTATGATGGTAATTCTTTCATGACTTTCATAATATATTACATTAAAAAACATGAAGTGTCAAGACATTTTTGCAGATAAAGTCCCCATATTCCGAACACAAAACCTATTATAGTATAAGGAAGCAAAAATTCCTTTAGACCGGCACCCGTCGGGCGCAAACTTCATTTTAATTTTAAATCTCCCTTCCCTCCTCAAAGGCGCTCATATTTCGTATCTTATATATTTTTCTTTCCTCAAAAATAATATTAGTTGGGATATTTTGTTTGTTTTACGTACATTTTGTTTTACAACTTCGCTTATTTTATATTTTAAAATATCAGGTCGCGTAACTTTTGTTTTAAAAAGTCAGGTCTGTTTGACAGTTCTTTGTCCTACAGGTAATAGTGCTCTCATCTCTTGTAAAAGCGTGTAAGTTGCGGCATCTAAAAAGAACGTACTCTCCAACCTGTACATAAATAGACAAAACTGCTTTTAAATAATCACGCTATATAACGTTCCTCGTTGGTATAATAACTACCAGTGGTTATAAGTGGAGTTCTGGTAAGGGTGGTGCTTAATTTTTTATATTATTATAAAAAGGAGGTATTTGTACAAAGTTGTTGCAACAGTGATTGTATAGATAAGTGTATTTGATGACTTGACTTCAGTTTTAATTCTCTCATTTATTTATTTTCTTTCTTTTTTTTTAAATTTTTAACAATATAAGTATAATAAAATACAAAACATTATTAAAAATTTATAAAAAAAAATTCACCCTCCCGCTGCGGGACATTTGAGTGTCCAAGCAACCGGTGGTCAGGGCTCCAGAGTGAGGAACCTCCTCACAATACGCGCCGTCTCAAGAATCACTGCCTTTTGTATCCGACTCTTGATCCAACAGTTAAGCGAAAGCTTCTTAAGATGTTGGTCGAAGCTTTTCGCTATAAGACCATTGACTGAAACAACTATCGGAACAATAATAGTTGACTCAACATTCCACATGGCGGTAATCTCGTGAGCAAGGTCCAAGTATTTTGATACTTTTTCCTTTTCGGCTTTAACCAGATTATCGTCATGTGGAACAGTAATATCAACAATTATTGCACGACGCACTGACCGATCGACTAGCACTATATCAGGTCTATTGGCCACAATATACCTGTCAGTGATAATCGTTCGGTCCCAGTAGAGCAATGCACTGCTATTTTCAAGAACTGACGCTGGGTCGTACCTATAGTAAGGCATCTCAAAATCGATAAGGCCATATTGAAGAGCAAGCTGTTGGTGGATTATCTTGGCTACTTGATTATGTCTGTGCAAGTATTCGCCGTTAGCAAGGTGAGAACACCCGGACACAATATGCCTGAGGGACTCCCCAGGACGATGACACGCTCGACAGATGTCTAGAGTGCCATCTTTCATAATGTGTTTCCGGTAGTTTCTCGTCTTTATAACTTCGTCCATAATTGCACAGACAAAACCCTCGGTTTCCCCAAAGAGGTCACCGAATTGCAACCAAGATACAGATGTTATTTGATCTACATCCGGCCCAGTAAGGGCCTTGTAGAATCGTCCATGCAACTCCTTGCTCTTCCATATTGCCACACGATCTGAGTTACTGATTACTATAGGCTTGCGCCAGTTCTCTTTGCCTAGGGATAGCGGGGTAAGTCCCTTATCCACTGCAACGACATCCTGATACATACTCACATTCATCTTGAGAAAATGATCTCTGAGATTGCACACCTCACGATTATGGAGGTTCCTGGCGTTTAAGAAGCCACGTCCTCCACACTTGCGTGGGAGGTACAATCTCATTACAGATGAACGGGGGTGATGCATCCGGTATGACGTCAGCAGTTTGCGGACTTTACAGTCCAGGGAATCCAGTTCGGTTTGAGTCCACTTTAGAATGCCAAAAGTGTATATGAGTAAGGGCATGACCCAGCTATTAAAGGCACGCACCTTGTTACCGCCTGATAAAAGACTTTTTAGGACTTTTTTCAGGCGGCCAAAGAAGCGTTCCTTCACTACCTGTTTCATATTCCCTGCCTCAATACAAAGTGCTTCTGTCATTCCAAGGTATTTATAGGTCTCGCCTTCAAGGAGTGATCTGAGAATGACAGTTTCTGAAATAACTATATTCTCGGAGCTCACTATCCTTCCTCGCTCTACATTGATGACCGCACACTTGTTTACACCAAATTCCATCCTTATGTCATTGCTAAAGGTTTGAGTAATCTTCAGCAATGACACTAGGTCTGTACGCTTTGATGCATACAGCTTGAGGTCATCCATGTAAAGCAAGTGAGATATGAGCTCACCACCCCTGCGAAGGCGAAAGCCTAGCCCTGAATCCCGCAGTAAAGTACTGAGAGGATTAAGGGCTAGACAAAACCATAAAGGGCTCAAACTATCGCCCTGGAAAATACCTCGCCTAATCCCTATCAGTTCATTCGATTCAGAACACTCAGAAGCGCCTGGGTGACGAAGAACTGTCATCCACTGTCCCATACATGACTCAAGAAAAGAGCATAGTGTTGTATCGACCTTGTACAACCGCATGACCTCCATGAGCCATGAATGAGGCTCCGAATCATAGGCCTTCTTGTAGTCTATCCAAGCAGCCATGAGATTTTTTCTGTTTCGCCGAACCTGTTGGCAAATAGCAGTGTCTATGAGGAGAAGTTCCTTTGTACCACGAGACCGGACCTTACATCCATTCTGTGTTGGGGCCAAAATATGATTTGCATTTATATGCATCGTTAATTTTGATGACAGAATGGATGTAAGGAGCTTATAGATGGTGGGTAAGCATGTTATCGGTCGGTAGTTTTTGGGGTCTGTGGTACTTCCGGATTTGTGTAGCAGGAACGTGACACCAGTTGTTAAAAATGCCGGTAGCGATCCAGTGTCAATGGCATTTTGAAATTGCACTGCCAAGATAGAATGGGCGCTACGAAACCATTTTAACCAGAAGTTGTGCAATCCGTCCGGTCCTGGGCATTTCCAGTTTGACGCCGGACGAATTGCACAACTTACATTTTCTGTAGTAATGGATATCGGAATCATTTTTTCCACCATTGCACACTCTTCCTTGACAGTACTCATCCAATCGCCTTCAGTGTGGCCTACGGGGGCCGACCAGATGCTACGCCAGAAATCTGACATAGCATCAGAAGTCGGAGGTTCCCCATCTGTCACACAGACACTGGATCGTTCCCAGTTCCTGTACACTTTCCGTTGGTCACTTTGGAAGATCCTATTCTGATTATACCGGTCAATACGCTCTTTATAACGCCTAATGCGTTGTGCCCATGCATAGACTTTCTGCTTCAAGAAGTCAATGCGTTCGGTGACACAAGCCAAGTACTGGAACGGACGTGTGTCAGTCCCAGCAAAAGCCTGAGTCACAAATCGCATAACTCTAGGACGATTGTTGCCCTCCTTGAAGCAGATTAGCTTAGCTATGAGAGTTCTAGTCAGTGTGATACGCCTTTCGATTCTGGTCCGCCAAGCTGGTGCTTGACCCGTCCTCTGCGGAGCCGTGCGTGGTTCAGGGAATTTGACACCCGCAATACGACACGCCGCAACGGCTCCACAGAATAGAATCGAATGCGTATCACTTAGGTCCTCAGATGTTACGAGATATTCACCTAAAATCTGATCTAGAACCCCCACTAACGCCATATTTCGTCTATGTACAGGCAAACGAGGCAATTTTGGTCTTAAATTAAGAGGCATGTACCTATATGTCATAATAGAATCCTCCAAAGTTCTCCTCAATAGCTCATAATTCTGGCTACTTACTTGCATATCGATACCATCCTGTAGCACCTCTGGGATGTTGGTTTGCAATGTTTGCTGAGGTAAGCTACGGATGGTATCGATTTGTACTGAAGTAGAGCGCAGTCGTTCAAGGTTAGCTTCATCCAGCAGATGACGTCGCTGGATTGCTCGCACCTGATCCGATAGTCGCTGCGCAGTCACGATCACTGTTGGCTCAAGAGTCTGAAACATAGACAACATCCTTGACCGGTACGCAGTAAGGTTAGTTCCCCCCTCTGTTGCCCCATAGTACGCACGCATGACGCTCTCATTGAGTGGACGAGACCATCTCATGCGGCGCACTATACCACCGGCAGCGGGAGCACTCACTGGAGCCCGCAGCTCCACTTGCCCCAAGCTCTCCGGTAGTATATCGTCGTCACTCTGCTGCTGGTATTGTTGCTGTTGTTGTTGCCGCCGCCGTGTGGTGACACCCCGATGAGTCCTCCGAACCGGAGTGGGTGTCACATCCCCCGCAGATGTTGGCGGGGTTTTAAATTCCTCCGGCGACGACGGCGATGATGACGACGATTCATAGTTCTTGATTTGTGCGCTCGTTCTGCCGCCTCCACGTCGCATGTTTTATCTTATTTGGGTTCATTGTATTATTCACTTGTTATATTGATGATAATTTCTATTTTATTTGAATTATTTATTGTATTTCTTTAAATTATTAAAATTATATTTAGTTGAGTGGAAAAAAAACATGTCATTCCCGACGGGTGGCAGGTGTTAGTTAGTTCAGTTTATTGTTAGGCAGCGTAAACACCGTCACGCTGCTAGTTGAGTTACTGATTTTTTAAATTACTTAGTGATTGATAGTATTGATTTTATTATAATGTGGGCATGGAGAACATTTCGGGTAGAAGAGGTGAGTGTTAATGCATTCTATAGGGACCCCTTAAGCCTACACCCAAGGTCACAAGTCCTGCGACCTACTCGTGGTGTTTCCTCTTCCACAAAATGATGGAATAAACACTGTTACTGCCTTATTAGTATTTGACTCTTATCTATAGTAATATTATAAAGCTGAAGAGTTTGTTTGTTTCTTTGATTGAATGCGCTAATCTCAGGAACTACTGGTCCGATTTGAAAAATTCTTTCAGTGTTAGATAGCCCACTTATCGAGGAAGGCTATAGGTTATATATTATCCCCATATTCTTACGGGAACGGGAATCACGCGCGTGAAACCGCGCTGCATAACTAGTTATCAAATATTAATGGCAACGAAAGTGATAGTCGGCTTATCCTGCTCTTTCTCGACACGGGGATGTAACACCATCAACTTCCCAACTCCGGGCTCACTCATACTGACAATTTTTTCGAAGAAAGAAACTTTAATGTACTTCAACTATCCGTGTAGACACGGAACTGGTCACTGGAGGTACTAACGCTATGATATCATCATTAACAACCTATATTCGTCGAGTATCGAGTCTCCTTTCAGAATGAGAGGGTTAAGGCTTTAGTCCACCACGATGGTCCCATACGGATTGGCAGACTTAGCACACATAAAGAATTAAAAAAAATCTCAGGAATGCAGGTTTCCACACCCTCCAGAATCTAAGGCAGAGGTCTATCACGGCTAAAATTAATTAGAAAAAAAATTAATGTTATTCATCTAGTAAAACAAAAAACAAAGTGCAAAACACACTCAGTAACAAGTTGTAGTTTTATCTGTAACTGCCTACACGATCCGTGTAAATTCATAGACTTAGTTTTAAACTTTTATATATTTCGCACACGTTGACCGAATGGGGCGCCGGTCAACTTCTAAACTATCGGACTGAAACATTTCTTTGCTCATGCAGTAGCACATTTTACTTGTAAACTTCCTATCGAGGCCTCTACTGTTATGTGTATTAAAACTGACAAGGCCTGTTGGACTATTAGTCTAAGATTCGCATTAAAAACGATCTTCACCCATCTGTTTATCAGATAAAAAATGTTTTTTATATACAGCCACATAGTTCTAAGAGCCGATAGACGTTGGGGTCCCAAGGTGCTAGAATGGCGGCCTCGCACCATAAAACATAGTGTTGGTCGACCCCCTACCAGGTGGACTGACGACATCAAGCGAGTCGCAGGTATACGCTGCCATGCGGTTAATTTTCGTGATGTTTGGAAGTCCCTACAAAAGGCCTATGTCCTGCAGTGGACGTCCATCGGATAATATCAAGCGAGTTGCAGGAAGCCGCTGGATTTTGGCAGCTCGAGACCGTTGTGCTTAGAGGTACATGCATGAGGCAGTAGACGTCTATCGGCTAATAAGGTAAGGTAAGCTACTCAAACCAGTCTTGTGATCCGAAGCGACATGGGCTAACCACAGTACCAAAGAGGCGGTACATTAACACCCATATTCGGCTCACTAATGAGCACGAGTCCCAGAATCAGAGGGGTTGAGCTTTAATTTCTTAAATTGCATATAACTGAAAAGTTGGGAGTGCGTCCCCGCGACCGGATTCAAACCTACGCCCTCCAAATTGAAAGCAGAGGTCATTCACTGAGCTAACAAGGCTTTTAAGTAGGTACACATAAATATAAGTTATATAACACAATTGTTTGGTGTTAGACAATATGTCTACAAAGGCTGATTTTTGTGTCCCAATTTTGGCCGTATCCGCAACACGCGGGACAAAAACAAACAGGCACACTTACGTGAACACAATGTGTAATATGTGTCCCGAAAGGCGGGACACGGCGGGGCGGTGTCTCCGCGACTTCGCAAATATTCCGTAGCTTGCATTCCTTAGCGTTCATACTACGCTAAAGTTAGCCGAATATACGACAGTGTTCCACTCAGCTTTGTTTATAAAGTAGATTTATGGTTTGTACATGAATTAGGTAGGTAAAGAGTTGAAACGGAGTTTTGAATTGCTAATATTACTGTGAAAGATCATAGGAGTATTGTTTCATGAGCTAACATTAAGCTGAAGTATTTTCTTATATTTCTTTTTTTTCTTGACAAGATCAGGTGATATTGTAGTCAAGGGCTAACTTGTAGAGAATAAAAAAAATAGTGGTGCAGGTAACTCTTAGACAGCACACAAAGCCGTAAAATATCCGTGATATAGATAGCCATCGTCCGTTCAATATATTGTTTTTTGGAGGTGCACTTTTTCAAAGAGTTACTCGTATTATAATTTATTTTACTTTAATGATCTGAAATGCATATGAATTTCTTAGCATTCCATGGATTTACCGTGCGGATGCCGGGTCTATCATGTAGCAGAGAGAAAAGCAGAGCCCCGGACAGGGCTCAGATTACAGGTGTAGGGTTAAGAATACAGCTGTAGGGCTCAGAATACAGGAGTAGGGCTCAAAATACAGATGAAGGGGTTAGGAATGCCCTTGCCGAAAATCGATTAACACTTACCTCCTCCGCTCGTGTTCAAAATAACTCAATGAATATGTAGTTCAAGACTAAACTTACCTAGGTTTATGACTAATCTTTGGGAGTGAAAAAAAACATATCTAATTATTAATTCAGTTTTATTAATTTATCATAAGACAATTTTATAGTATTATGTAAATACTTAGGCATATATTATTAGATCTAAACAGTTATTATCAATACGTACTTATTTATAGGCTATCGCAGAAACAGTGTATTAGTATTTCCGATAGATAAGTTGTGACTGATAAGCGCTCTCACCTGATGGTAAGTGACTAATGCAGTCTGACACGCTATAACGTGTGAGGACTACCGTCTAAACCCTTACCCAAGACTAGTTTTATGCGTCATCGTACCGAGACGCTAAATCATTGGATGTACGTATCAGTACGACAAAACTTATTATTTAATATTATTTTTTTTTTCTTCATTTCAGTACTAGTATATTATAAACATTAATATAAACTTCATTATATTAAACATATACTTAACTGTTACATATAATATGTTGTTACTTCACAGCCATCATAATTAACTAAAGACAATCATAAGAAATATACAGAAATAATTATTTCAAATTACCCCCGATAATAATATTTACACCGAAAGTATAGTTATTACCATCTCTGTATCGACTTTATCTATACTAATATTATAAAGCTGAAGAGTTTGTTTGTTTGTTTGATTGAACGTGCTAATCTCAGGAACAAATGGTCCGATTTGAAAAATTATTTCAGTGTTAGATAACTCATTTATCGAGGAAGGCTATAGGCTATTTTATCCCCGTATTTCTACGGGAACGGGAACCACGAGGGTGAAACCGCGCGGTGTCAGCTAGTCTCTGTATAACGAGTCTCCAGGAAAACTGTGAGACAAAGTATTTGGATCGTTTTAGAGCAAAAAAAAACACATCCTTTAGTTTGACGTGTGTATGTTTACTAATACTATGACGTCACGAAATTGAGGACAGTGATTTTAGCGTTTGGAAAAAATAGATAAAATATGAAATTTATAACTTTTTTTAAATGAACTTTTACTATTTCCAGGGTTCCAAACGTACGTAGTACAAAAACGGAACCTATATCATATATAGGGAATAAGAGTCTGAAACCCTTATTGTAAGTAATATACGAAATTAATATTAGGCTGACAAACTTTTAGCCATATCATAAACTATCAACCTAAATAATTTACCAATACATTTCTGTTATAGTTTCACCTTAGTTAGTATTAGTGCTCGTCTTACATCCAAACAAAATTATTAAAAAAAAAAAAAGAAAAAAAAATCCTTAAATAGAATAACTATAAAAAATTGAGTGTACTTTTAAGATCTTCTTAAACTATACCGATTACTTCTATATCTTTTGGATAGAAGAAGTTGTTCTTCCTCATCGGTATGGAAGATATCTGCTGGTCCACCGGTACCCTGGTGTCGTAGAGAGAAGGAGACTGGAAGATGATGCCAAAGGTGCCCACGAAGCAGGCGATGGTGAACAGCCACAGGAAGAACCGGTCGAGAACCATTGACATGAACTTCCAATCTTCCACGACCTGCAGACAATAAAAAATCATTATTATTTTTGATGACCCACTACAAAGAAGGCTTACTTACATAAGAGTAGGAGAGGTAAGAGTAGGTATATGAAGCCAAGTATTGTACGACCCACCACAGTGTTCCAATGCGGGTTGGTGGAATTCTTTAACGACCAATACCAGATGATAATGATAATAATACATAACGAAGGTTTTACGTACACTCAGAGTCACTTCTACTGCAGGCTGAGATTTATTTACTAAAAATTTCTGGCAAAAATATATCTGCCTCTTTTGTTATAATATTATATATGGTCTTATCGCTAAAAGAAGAAAATAGATTCGGAATAAAATAGCTAAAAACTTGCTAAAGAACGTAAAAATCTACCGAACTCCAACATAAATTTAACTCTCCCTTAGACATTGAAGCCGTCAGATGTAGTTCAAAAATTATAAGCACCTAAGTGCCTCGCAGCATCAAGTAAAACGCGCAAAGACAGTTTTCTTTACAACAAGATAATAATTTCAGAATGAAATAGTTAAAAAAACTTGTTAAAAACGTAAAATTGTACCGAACTCCAACATAAAATAAAAAAATGGTTAATCGATAAGTGTTTCTACGACATTGATGAATTCCTTAATAGACCTCAATAGTTCGACGTTCCTGATACTTATTATTAATTTTATAATATTAAATTAAATTTCTCTTGACATAATTGTTTGACATCTTAATTAATACTTTATTCTCCTGACGTTATTGTTCTGCTGGATTAACAATGATAATTTATCCTCTTGACATTATTGTAATATTGACAACTAAATACAATTACCTAGATCTCAGTTATAATAAAATTTCCAATCAATTTAATTTAAACTTAGTATAACCCAGCAATGCCCTGACAGGGCCTTATCTAACCATACTATTAACATTAAAACTACCTGTGTTTTAGTATAAGTAGTATATGTACATGAATGCTTAAAAAACATCTAACTCTCCCATATACGTTGAAGCCGTTAGATGTAGTTCAAAAATTAAGAGCGCTTAAGTGCCTCCCAGCATCCAGCGGCGAGATAAATCCACACTCCGACTGGGACCGCGGTTTAATCCACCGAAATGGTTTTAAAATTTATTCGCCCAGCGGGTGCTATTTATATCGGCGTCTCAGAAATGAGCGGTTATCTGTAGACCGTAAAAACGTGTCCGGAATAACAATGCGCTTGCGTTCCGGAATACGGAGCGGATTGGCCTAATTTCCGATTCCGGATGTCATTAGTTATTTTAATTGGAATGCGATTTTCTATTTAGATAATTCAATCCACACTGACTCGCCCCACTCGTGTTTGCAATCGCTTAGCCTTCACTCGCACGAGATTTTTTTTAACGGATAAGCGTTGAAACACAACAAATGATATGTTCACACGACAGCGTTTTTAAAAACGACATTTTTACAGTTTTGGGCTTTGAAACCCTTCATTTAACTTCATACTATATTTGAACATTTTTTTAACGTCCGTTAAAAAAACTCTCGTTCGAAGGAGGGCTTAACTTGTGAGCTTTGGAAGGTTGCAGGCTGTGACTCTCCAGACCAGCAACACACATATTTATTTTCCTTGGCATAACATGACAAAATATGATGTCCCCAATCGCGAATGTCCTGGCCCCCTAGCCAAGTAGCACGTCGATTTTCTTTCTACAATCGATAACGCTTCGAAAACTAGAAAAATGCCTATTAAGAAAACCTCAATCGGCCCAGCCGGGGATCGAACCCAGGGCGTCCTAAACAAAGTTTTCCACTGAACAAGACAATATTACATTTCCTTGAACATATATAAAATGTATTTACCAATAAAAGGCGGCACTGACATTGTTTTCCTTTGTTATATAGCGCAAGTACAAGATAAAACGAAAAGCCGCCGAAGTGAGGAATTAATCCTACGAAATTATTTTGAAATTGACTGCCCGCCGGGCGTTATTTGTATCGGCGTCTCAAAAATGAGCCTCGTTTATCTGTCGACCGTAAAAACGTGTCCGGAGTAACAATATAGCAATCATAGTTCCGGATTACGGAGAAAATTGGGCCAGTTTCCGGACGTACGGGTAAAGTGATTGGAACGAATCATGTGGCTTAAAAGCTATTTTGTTAATCTTTATATATATACTGCCATACTTTATATTATAAAAATAAAGTTTAAAAAGGACGAAACAAGAAAATAATTCAGATACTTTACCGTTTCCTGATCGACCTATAGGGTCGGCATGCTTATTAAGGAGCATACTTAAAGTTTACATTTGCTAGCATGCTTATTGCTAGCAAATGTATACTGATGATAACCATGCTCGTACGGAGCATACTTAATAGCACGTTTTAGCATGCTATTTTAGAGCATGTGTAACAGTACCTTTAATACATATTTCTATTTGTCAGCCATTGACCGTCAATTATTATCAAGAGTTTGAAGCGGAAACAGCAGCGCAGACGTTTAAAATACATGTTTTACCTCAAGTCGAACCATCATGCACGCAGCCACAAACACACGATCAGTACTAGCCGTTAACGCTGCAAGATCGTGAGAATAATAATAATTGATTGTTTAAGGCTGATGCCACAGTAGATATATTACAAGCAGTATAATAACTCGGCCATATTTTTGAAATAAATACCTACAGCCGCGCGCTCCGTAAACATGTGATAGGGCTGCCTGCCTCCAGCATTTTAATTACATTTGCCAACTTTGTGTTTCCATTTAGTTATGTGATTGTAAATATACTTTTTTTTAAATAAACAAATAAAATACTTTGTAAATTGTAGTAAAATAGGAAGTGATCAATAAAATGCGTGTTGTTTTTTGATTGGTAGATTTAAATAAGGCTGATACTAATCAATGATCTTGAAGGACCTTCATATATTTATTTTGGTGATGCCATCTATCTATTACCACCACACTAGGTGACCAAATAATAAAAAATCGGTCAAGTGCGTGTCGGGCCACGCGCAGTGTAGGGTTCCGTAGATTATGTTAGCACTTTAACCCCTTATGTAATGTACAAAAATACCGATAACGATACCCCCACACTATAGAATAGACGATAAAAAATTGACCCTGACTTGGCATGTAGGGAAGGAACTACAAAAAACAAATTGAGATTGACCGGGTTCGCTAGTAGTTTAATAAAAAAATCTGGATAGGTATATTGATATCAGCTGGCTCTTTACTTTTTTATTTCAAATACATTAAAGTATGAGCAACACAATAATGTTGTTAAATTCAAACAACTTCTTTACGTAACTTCTTTATTACCTTAAAATACAGGTATACAAAACATACATGTCATAAGATTTAAATCTATGTATTACATAATAATCAAAGAAAACAACCTAAATGAAGAAGTTAATAAATAATTATTTAATAATATTATATTAACGTTTACGTCATTTACCTGTTTACACAATTTTATCATTTAAGCATTTATTTATATATATATTTATTAAATTATGCCTTTAGAATACAAAATATTAATCAAACTTTATAAAAATAATAACTTTTTTCCTAGTCGTCATAATTAAAAAATCCAATACACTGCGTTCGTCACCGCGGCACAGTCGCAACGGTCTTCACCCCACGATCACCTCACGTACGAGCTGCGTAGGTATAGCTCGCGTTTCGACCTTTAGTATGAAGTCCAACTACTGCTTGTAATATATCTACTGTGCTGATGCTGAGTTGATAATAATTTACTAAGCCAACCGAATGGAGGGACAATAAAAACAAGGTATATTTCACACTCCATCCTCTCATACAACACTCGGTCAGTTCGCGGCACCTTCCGGCGTTGCTTCCAGCTCCATTCATACTTCCGGTACCGGGTTTTAATTTCCGTTTCCCAGGTAATTACGGCCCTCCAACGATTTCCGGACAAACTGTACCACGAATATTTGCACGTATTTTTCCGGAACACTCATCATTATAATTCAGTTTTGAAGAGATTCTGCAATGGTTGATCTTACGATAAAAGCTCAGACTAATTACATAAGGATCTGTCTCGACGTTACTTTTCTTTATATGATCAACGATCTAATGCGATTATAAAAACTGTCTATAGAATCGATATTTCATAGTTGTATTCTTGTTTATCGGTTAAAAAGCTAAATAAAATATCTTTTTAGTGTAGGTAGTTGAATGGTGTAAAAACCAACCATCAACAACTTCTAACAACTTATACTAAATATAAGTTAAATACCTAATTGACAGACAATTGACATTGTTCGTGAATTTAGGTGCGATACTATTCCTTATAATTAGTTTGAGAATAAAAAATATGAAGTTAGTTTATTGATTTGTTTGTTTCGCTAACACACCTAAACTAAACTGTTTTTTTTAAAGTATGTGTCAGCCCCGACTCACTAATGGAAAACACCCCAGAAAAGGTAACACAGACAGACATTTATAATATTAGTATAGATATTTCCACTGCGCCAGGCATAGGTCGTCAAAAAATGTCAGAAAAGTCGTCTCAGAATTTTCCTAACCATTTTCTAGACGATATAAAGGAATACAGCAATAGTAAAATGAAACATGACTATTGTACATTGATATTTCGCACTTGTAAGTACTTGCGAGGGTAAATCGAAATTCAATAACCATTCTACAAAGTGCAGTCGTCATAATGGCCTCAGAGGATATCGGGAGACACCCGTTAAGGCTTTATGGTCACTGGCTGCAGTATTAGAGGAGATTTTGAGTGGACTTGGGGCGTTAAAGTTCGGTATTATGCACGAAGTTTAAGATTTTTCGACGAAATTCATTTTTATATTATTTTTATGGAAACACGGCGAAATGTATAAAACTTTTATTCGTATATTAAATTTCGATGCAAATATACTATACGTATATAAAAATATAGTTTTGCTATATTATTCTCGAAAATTGAAAGTTTGTAAGTACTGTTAAGGCGGACTGCTTCGATTTTTTTGATGAGAAGTAGGACCTACCTCTCGTACTCGTATTGTTAGCAATTTTAAATATTGGTCCTATTTATGACTTAATAGGACCAATATTAAAAATTGCTAACATTTTATATCTGCACAAGGAAGTCATGCCAATATTTACTATGAAATCAAGTTTTTTTGTGGACCCCAAAAAATGAGGGTCCACAATTCGTAAATCGTGGACCTCTATTTTTTGTTACGTCAACATACGAACAGAACCCTCTCGAGTCGGGTCTACCTGGACCACTTTCGAAAAAAAATGAAACTGCCCTAAACTGTGACAACACCCTTGTAAAGTATAAATCTATACTAATATTATAAAGCTGAAGAGTTTGTTTGTTTGATTGATTGATTGAACGCACTAATCTCAGGAACTACTAGTCCGATTTGAAAAATTATTTCAGTGTCAGATAGCCCATTTATCGAGGACGGCTATAGGATATATTTTATCCCGGTATTTCTACGGGAACGAGAACCACACAAGTGAAACCGCGCGGCGTCAGCTACTGCCTAAATAATAAAGCTAAGAAGCATAATAAATATTTAAAAAATAATAATTTAAGAATGAAAACAAAATGTAACAGAATTATAAAGTCAATCAATCCCTCTAATTACTTTGATTGTCTCAAAAAAGGAGTTAAAAGGTTCTTTTAAAAGAGGGAAACAAGCAGAATAACGGTACTGGGAGTGATTGGATAGGATTCTATTACGTAACTTTTAAATTGTCCGGCATAAAACGAAACGCCGCGCCTCGTTCCGTGACTAATCGGTTTAACTGGATGAAATTAGTTCCCTCCAATCGCTATTAAGGCAGATATCAAAGGAGATAGATACCCGGCATATTTAGTTTATTTTGAAGTAAAACTTCTCAGATACGACAATAATTGGACGAGATTTTAGTGATGTTTTTATTTTAAGGACGCGTCAAAGCTTGGGCACTGATAACTTTTGTTTCTATGTTTATTTAGACACAAATAAAAAAAGAAATGTAACACTTCACTCTCTTATTTAATTAGTTCTAAACTTTGTTCCTACAACCGTAGGAATACGTGGATAATATGTAGCCTATAGCCTCCCTCGATAAATGGACTATCTAACACTGAAATAATTTTTCAAATCGGACTAGTAGTTTCCGAGATTAGCGTGTTCAAACAAACTCTTCAGCTTTATTATATTAGTATAGATACCTTCTAACATGCAAAAGACAATTTATAGAAAGATTTTCGCTGCCGTTGGTTAAAAAAAATCGATTTAAAACTGATTAGGTATCTCGAAACTTGATGCCCCGCACAATTCTTTCCTCAAAAGGCAGCAAAGGAGGAACATTATTAGCAATTTCGTTTGAGATCCGTTTCGCAGAGATCGGAGACTCCTAATTTTGTCGGAGGGGAAGTGCGACTTGTACTCAACGATTTGAGTTTCTCAATAAAATCTCAGTGAGTTTGTTCAAACTTCTAAAACCTGAGTGAGATTCCAATTTAATTTTTTTCTATATCAATAATCAATACACATAATTATACCTAAATGAAATTGATGTGTCTGTCTGTAGTGTAAAAATAACTGTATTTTTTCATGTGCTAATAGATATTTACAAGACAAATTTTTTTTAACTGGTGTTAACAAACGGAATTACGACTATTTTTACACAAGAATGTTAAGCTATGTATTTTGGTTCTTCGTATCCAACACCGTTAACCACAAATTACCATTAAATTATACATATATCAAGTGTACAATCGAAAGTGTGGCTTAACTATTTTCAAAAAACAATCGTTACATAATGTAAAATGCATACAATAGTTAAGTAAATAAAGTAATTTTATTGTTTTTTGAATTCACTAGAGCGGACATCAATAAAATCGAAATTAAAAAATTATGATTGTAGTTACGCGTTAACTTATGTATGACATTAAAACTTAATCAAGCTTTTTTAAGAAATTTGTCTGTCTGTATATCTATTTGTCTAGGCTAATCTCTGGAACGGCCTTTTTATGAGACCTTCATAAAAAGACTCAAAGTCACTCAGAGGGTGAAGGAGCGATGCTATGCTTGGAATTTTTTGGAAAATGATCGAATCAGAAATGAAGTGATCCGCAGCAGAACCAATGCCACATAGCTCAGCGCTGCAAGCTGAAGTGGCAATGGGAATGGGTTACATGAAGCCGCTGGATGCTGGCGGCTCGAGACCGTTTTGTTGCATGAGGCCTATGTCCAGCAGTGGACGTCCATTGGCTGTTAATGATAATGATGATGAACAAATATCTAAAAAACAGACAACAGTTTTATAGCCATAAAGAAATCTTCAAATAGGTCTCATAAAGTAACAAAAGGTAAGCTCGTTCTAATTTAAAAGCGAATTAAAAAATACAATGGTCATTTCCAGCGCGGAAAAGTGGAAACTTCTCGAAACTGCTAACGATTTGTAATATTCATTAAGTCTGAACTCAGCTGAAGATGAAAGTCGTTTTTGATTGATAAAAATAACTTATTGAATCCCAAAAAAGATATATTTACTATCTGAAATCAATTCTTTCTTGGCCAGTTTATTACTCTTATTTTACAATAGTCTTTCGTTATCAACCCATATTCAGCTACTGCTGAACTCGAGTCTCCTCTCAGAATGAGAGTAAACCTTAGTCCACCACGCTGGCCTAATGCCGATTGGCAGACTTCACACACGCAGTGAATTAAGAAAATTCTCTGTAATGGTATGATATTCTTTGGTCTGGTATAGGTTTCCTCACGATGTTTTTCTTCACCGTTTGAGACACGTGATATGTACTTTCTTAAAATGCAGACAACTGAAAAGTTGGAGGTGAAGTTCTCAAACGGTGAAGGAAAACATCGTGAGAAAACCTGCATACCAGAGAACACTCTTTGCGTGCGTGAAGTCTGCTAATCCGCATTGGGCCAGAGTGGTGGACTATTGGCCTAACACCTCTCATTCTGAGAGAAGACTCGAGCTCAGCAGTGCAATAAGGGTTGATAACGAAGTATTAAGAAGACGTAAAAAGGCTTTTCATTTTGTTTTCTTTAATGTCAATTTATCTCAAAACTCACCTTACTATACTCATACCTATACCAAGAATATACTGTCCTTCGTTAGGCTGTGAATAAAAAACCGGACATATGCCGACGCGATTGATTTATCATTTCCCAAAACCCTTTTCGCCAATAACCCTGCGCATCAGTCAGAGCGCTGCCATCAATATCGCCTAACCCCGCAAATTGTGACGTTTTAAAAATGGTTTATTCACTCCTCCCCCGCCCGTATTAATGGCTGCCCCGTTATCTTAATGGGGAGGACAAGGCTTGAATATAAAAACAACCCTTAAATTGGTCGTTAAATAATTATATCGGCTACACTTGGCTTATCTTGTTGAAGTGGGTTTTTGTCATGTTCTATTTGTCTTATTAACGATTAATCTTAACCGTACAAAGCCTTCGGTAGCTATGGTATGGTGGTGGGTAAGTATGGTATTTTGTGAATAAAGTTAAGGATCGGCCTTGCAAACTTTTAGTAAGCTCTTAGGTAAGCTTAGATTACAAATACCTTTAATACTAATTGGAAATTAAGGAGAATATTAGTCACATCTTTTTCAATTCTTTACAAGTTAGCCATTGACTACAATCTCACCTGATGGTAAGTGGTGATGCAATCTAAGGTGGAAGCGGGGTAACTTGGAGGAGGATAAAAATCCCACAACTCTTTCGGTTTCTACCCCTTGGCGGTAAGTCTGCCTTTTTTTCTATTTCTCTGATTAACGTTTATGCTTAACCCTACAGAAGGAGAGCCTTCGGTAGCCATACAAGGCAGGTATGGTATTTTATGAATGAAGTTAATGCTGCTTGCAACCTCCTACTTTTGAAAACCACCAAAGTTTCAAGTAGGCCACTTTTGAAACTAATAGGAAAGGAATATTGTTCATATTTTTAATTCTTTACAAGTTAACCCTTGACTCTCGTCGAATCGGGAGCAGAGTTCATATCCACTGGACTATCACGGCTCTATAATAAATAAATCCACTTACAATAGTTTAAATATTAAAAATGAAAGAATATTTCCCAGAAACTTTCGATAGTTGTTGCCGTCGCAAACTGCGCTTCAATATTAGAGATCATAAACCCTTAACGGGTGTCTTCAAATATCCTCGCAGCCATTATGAGGAGTGCACTCCCAGTAACGGATATTGAATTTCGATTTACCCTCACACCGGATAACAAGTGCGGAATATCACTCTTTACTTAGTTACTACATGGATTTTTGAAATGCTTAAAGCGTTTATGAAAGTTTTGTTGTCAAAACTTCTTAAACCGGTCATAGAACTAATGACAAGGCACGGCTCATTATAAACACTTTTTGGTTCTAGGTATAACCGAACGTCCTCTGTGCAGAACTCGAAAATAACACATGCTCCTTGAACATTTTAAATTAATTTTCGGTAGAGAATATAACCCCAAACTTATGGGAAATCTCCCCAGAACCTTGTTTGCTTAATACTAAGCAAAGTATTATTATTACTTAGTATTAAGCAAAGTCAAGGACGGAGTGTATAAAAAACAATGATACTCCAATAATAAAATTTCACATCCTTTCAATTCACCAAACAAAAATATCTAGGTCACAGACAAAAGCCAAAAAATAAATATAATACCATAAACCGATTGACAAAGAAATTTCTCATACCCACTCGAGTTCTCTCAAAATGCCTGTTGCGTTTCATTCCAAAGAAACTCATCTCAACGTTTAATCTGTGCAAGGAAATTGTTCGCTAATACATCTTTCATACAAGCCTCAAAGCTTTTTGGATCGAGTCAACTTGGATGGTTGCTTCCTGGCGTAATTGGATGAGAATACGCCTGGAGAACTTAAATTATCTAGTATCTAGCACAAAGCGTGAAGCCTATACTTCTTGACTTCTATTATATAACTAGCGGACGCCCGCGACTTCGTACGTGTGAAAGTCGATGTAAACGTTCAACTATCCCTACACTGCCCCTACCCCTACCTTACCCATTAAGGCGGCACTTCTCCCATTTTTTCAACATTTCCCTTCACTGCTCTGCTCCTATTGATCGTAGCGTGATTAAAATTATACGATAACCTGCCCAGGAGTATGAAGAATAATTGTACGAAGTTTTGTTAAAATCCGTCGAGTAGTTTTTGTTTTTATAACGAACAACATTTTGAAAATATATTTCATGTACAGAATTGACCTTTTTACAGATTTATTATAAGTATAGATTAAAATTATTGTTTACAAGTGGTATTATAATGTTCCTCAACTCATTTTAGGATTAATCTTAATACATTGTGAAACAGTGGCTCTTTCTGTTTCTAATGTTTTATAACTCGAAAGTGTGAATTTTGAATACATCCCTTTTTTTCTTTATCTTAATATCGTCTTAGACCATTATTTCCCAAAGTAGTCCAGGGGTTCACAGGAGAAACAATGAGGGTCTACGTTGGCGCGACAAAAAATGGGGGCTCACAAATCGTATTTATAATAACTTTATTGCACAAAAAAGAAAATAACAAAAGAACACATCAATTTTATATGCAAAAGTCGACCTTATCACTATACTAATAGCATTAACAACTGAGTCTTAGGGCCATAAATCATTTCTCTATATCTATCTCGCTTGCACTTATGGGTCTTATGGAGCCGTCTAGTGAAGGGTGTAACAATGAAAGACATATTATCGATAAGTAAAGTTTATTATCGTATCTTGTTCACAAAATTAAAAAAATTAACAATATTTGATTTAATATAATACATATTTCATATTATATAATTATTAACTAAATAAAATTAATCTTCATCTGAGTCTTCATCATCAGAATCTTCGTCTTCTGCCAAATTTATTATATATTAGTATCCATAGTGCGCAACGAGTAACACATGAATGTATTTATTTAATTGCAGTAAACACATTTATAGCAAAAAAAATACGCAATGCAATTACATTAGAAACCGACCAATCAGAATCGTCCAAATCATTATTGACTCATCATTAGCACGTGCGCAGGTAGCCGTTTATCGATAATTAGGGTGCGCAGGTAGGCGCGCTGCACATTCCTATCTTTTTTGACTTTTATGACCGGACGACTCAGATGATAATGCGCATACTATAATAGTGACCTCTTCCAGGCAACCTAAACATAAATAATCTCAATATCCTGTGAGATGGGATATTGCAATACAATGGATATGTGAAAAAGTTTGATGGAATCACTTTTTCAATTGACCCACTCATCACAGAACAATAATATAATGGATGAACTAATCAAATATCACTTTTGCTTTTCGAAAACTGTTAATTTGTAGATTGAACTTAGCCGCAATGCACTATATTATTAATCCTCACATTTATGTTAAGGTCTGGAAAATGGTAGAAATGTAGTTAAAAGTTGTATAACAAAAAAAAAGTTTGAGAACCTCTGTATTAGACAAAGAAAGATAGAGACGAATTCGAGGCATACACTGTAAAGTTGACTGAGAACAAACAACGTGTCTCGAAGCAGGGAGTATAAGACAGTCATCTTCAAACTCTGGGTTGCTGAACGTTTTTGAAATCAAAAAAAAAACATTTCTTACCCCGACCAGGACTAGAACCCAATACTGAGATATTTAAAAAAAAAACGAAGTCCACACAGTTGATGTTTTCCCCTAATATTTGTATTGTTTTCAAACTTAATTATGTAATATAATTAAGGAAGCCCTGCAAAGTTTCATCAGCCACGGAGAGAATCTCATCTTCAAAGTTAAGCCGGAAGCCTTAGACACTGAAATATTTTCATCATTTTCTTAGCTTAACGTGAGCAATGGAAGGCGTATTATAGAATAATTTCCTGACTGAGAGTGACCGTTTTGAGAGATAACAGCATGCTTACAATCCTGCAGCTTCATTATCAGCTCTCTACGAGAACCTCATTTTAAAGATTAATGAACACTATACAAATTATATTCCTGAAAATACTAACTGCCTGTTTGTTCTCTTTGTTAGCTTGCCAAAGAAAAGTAAGTTATGATTTTTTTGCGTCACTAGAAAACAATGCTAGGTAATCAGAAAGATATCAACTACTACAAACACACAGCTGATTTATTGTTATAGTAATAATTGATGGACCAAGCAGATGGACCACTTGATGGTAAGATAAAATGGAACCATCACATGAAACGAGAGCAAAGCTTCGCAGGGCATACAAAGAGTGCCGAGTCTTACGATATTTTTTAAGACTTATGATTGGTTTGTTTGTATGTTTTATTGTTTGTTAGTAACAGAAAAATATAAATTTTTTATTTTAATGGCTTTTAATTTATTGTAATCCGACATTTTTTTTTAGATATTAATTTGCATTGTATATTTTTTGACATTTCATTGCTGACAACTGTAGTTTTGACATAAGTTATTTTAATTAGTGAATGCTGTGATAACCTGTAATTAGCTGGGCAATAACTTAGTATATTAATGTAAATTATTGACATGTGACATTGTATCAGCTGTTGGTTGTCCTTATTAAATAAAATAAAATAAAAATAAACGAAGAAATTATACAGCTTCAAATGTTACTTCGCCACTTTGGTACACCGGCGAACTTTTTGCCCTAGAAGAGTGATAAAAAAAATATTTTTCTTCAAGAAACATGCTTTTATTATGCCAATTAATTAACCAAATCCTCATATGTACATCATATTATCATCTCCATATAATTTTATACCTGGGTTCTCTGCCCCTGAAGCTAAGTGGCACGTCGATTCTCTTTCTACGATCGCAAACGTTTCGAAAACTAGAAAAATGTTTGGGAATGACAGATCTTGATCACGTGACCTAATTACTTTGGTTTACTTGACTATAATTTGGTTCTATGTTGGTGATTTTAGTTCTTGGGCGGATTTCCTTGTTTCTGATTCGATTACGCTGAGATACTCCAAGCATAGCTCGTACTATCGCCATCTTAGTGACTCTGGTTATTCATTTATGGCCTACAGTTGCCTACCAAGTCTCGGAACCATAGGACATCACTGGCAACACGCACTGTTTGAAGACAATTGTCACATTGTGTGCAAAATTCAAATGCAACCGTAAAACTATGCCATTCAAGTTACATTAGTACTTCACCTCAATAACATAAGATGCGGTAAACGAAGAGTAAGTGCAACAGAGGTCTCGCGGGACGTGTGACGTCATTGAGTCGTAATTCCCGACGACTGTTGTGTTGGTTACAACTTTCAGACGCTGAGTTCATTTCTACGGGGAGTTCTCTGCTGTTCATTTACTCTGTGTTTACGAGTTTAAGTTTTTAAGTAAATTGCGTTGCAGTGAACTGAGAGTATGACAGTTTTAGAATTTTTGAGGTTAGGTGCGTTGGCCTCTCTACTCACGTGACGTTCTCTAGTGCATTTTCATTAAAGTTGACGGGATGAGATGTAGAGCCTCAATAGCTCAACGGGAAAAGTTCGATCCCTGCCTTGTTGGACTACTGTCATAACCACTCCTAAAACACTTTTCCCCGACTGGGAATATTGGTCATATTATTTAAAAATATGGCATATATTATTAGAAAAAAATCGCACTGATGATAAAAAGAAATCCATAGATTTTAGAAGAATAGTCTTCCTGTCTTCGATTATTTTTTGTTTTTTTTTTTGATTTAAGTTTTCGCCTTTACTTATCACCATATTACCATGATATAAGCTGACGTTTCAAAAGTGCTTGTATACTAAGCCTATTTATGAATTATGATTTTGGCTTTGACTTTGATTCACAGCTCAGCTTTTATTTAAGTACGAAGTTCTTCAAATTCATTTCAAAGATCCTGTGATTTACCTGCATTAATTGATAGTTCAAATTATTTAGTTTCTAACATGTACTCTTAACCTACACCGTAAGGAACAGGAATGTACCAAGAACTTAATTACATTACTAGTTCAGGAAACGCGCAAATGGCCTATTTGATATTAAGTGGAAACCATCGTCAATAACATGAACATACGAGTACATAGCACTTTAAGAACATGTCCTACAATATTTCTCCTCCCGCTCACCTCACTTAGGTATTGCCTAGGACTCATGATAAGCATGTAATCATTTACGGGCAAAATGCGCATCAAACTGCATGATTGTATTTGTATTGCTATAGTACTTTCTCGGACAAAAACAATCACAAAAAGTGCCATTACTACAGCGCATACATACATTTCCAACGCAACTGAAACTGAAAAAGACTGCAACTGAAAATTTCCCCTTAGGCGATACAATAATATATATACATACATGACCCAAAAATGTCCACTAGCTCTCGGACCATACGAAGAGACGTAAGCGCGTCACTTAGCCGTTGCCGAGGCGACGCCGAGGCGACGCCTAATTTACAGCGAGGTGATACGATACCTATCCCTTTCCGAAACAATACGTGTGCTTATAACCTTTATAACTATAAGTCGTTCCTTAAGACCGCATTTGATAACGTTAGTATATTTTTGGCTACGTTTGAATAACCAATCCTAATCTATCTATCTTATCTATCTATCTATCTTCTATCTTCTATCTATCTATCTATCTATCTATCTATCTTCTATACTATAATAAAAGAGTAGAAATCGAGTGTCTGTACTTTGCCCAAATTTAACTAAAATCAAGTTAGGGCGATTAGAAATGAGCAATAGAATACAAAAATATTTTTTTTAATTTTCTTGTCTGTCTGTCCTTCTGTCTGTATGTTCGCGCTATACTCTGGTTCCACTGAACGGATTTTGATGTGGTTTTCACAAATATATTAAGCAAAGTTCAGGGCAACATATAGGCTTTGTTTCATTAAGATCTGACAGATAGAAAAAAAGTTATCTTGAAAAAACCGGATTGCTCAAATTGATACACAGGCGTTATTTGGAGAAACGAGTTTTTCACTAAAACTGTGTAAAATCGATATTGAGGCACATATTCTATACTCAACTGACCAATTTGTTTGTTTATTTGGTTGAACGCGCCAAGCTAATCATAAGAACTACTTGAAAGTTCAGGTTCAAATTGGATAATTCTTTTTGTGTTTAAATAGTCACATCATCTGCTTTTTATCGTAAAATGGTATGCAAGTTTTATTATCTATCTATCTATCTATCTATCTATCTTCTATCTATCTTCTATCTTCTATCTTCTATCTATCTATCTATTCTATCTATCTATATCTATACTATAATAAAAGAGTAGAAATCGAGTGTCTGTACTTTGCCCAAATTTAACTAAAATCAAGTTAGGGCGATTAGAAATGAGCAATAGAATACAAAAATATTTTTTTTAATTTTCTTGTCTGTCTGTCTGTCTGTCTGTCTGTCTGTCTGTCTGTCTGTCCTTCTGTCTGTATGTTCGCGCTATTCTCTGGTTCTGCTAAACGGATTTTGATGCGGTTTTCACAAATAGATTAAGCAAAGTTCAGGGCAAGGGCTACTTATTAGATTGACCTAAAAGGAGATCATTCATTTTGGGCCTTTATGAAAGTGCCGGCCAACAAACAAAAATAGTTCGAATTTGGCGCAATAGCTAATCTTCTGTCAAATTCTGTACATAGATAATATTTTAAAATTTTTTATTAGAGGGCATTATACAATCGATACAAAATATTCATTTCGATTTCTTGTCTCTCTGTCTGTCCGTATTTTTTGTTGACCGGGCATCACGCTGAAACTACTGAATGAATTCAAATGCAACTTAGCACGGTATAAGAATATAATACGGAGCAGGATAAAATATACTTTTTATAACGAAAATAAAATCTGAAGGCAGTGAAATAGGGGTTAAAAGTTTGTATGAAAAGTCCTCCTTTTTTCCTGGTCGCGCGCACTTTATTATAGACCGGCCGGGAGGTTATGATACAGCCTTCGACCGTGACTACGGCTGGGTATTTTACCCAAGCAAAAAAGAAGCGCGGCCTTCGGCCGGGTGTTTGTGATGTGGCCTCTGATCGTGGCTACGGCTGGGCATTTTACCGATGCACAAAAAACTTCGGCCGGGGGCTTATGATGGGACCACCGACCTAGGTTACGGCTGGGCATTTTACCCAAGCAAAAAAAACGCGCACTTTATTGTATAGGGGTTATGATTTTGTATTTTTCATATATAAAAAAATCGAAAATGTAAATAGAAGGGGCGAAGGGTTCGAAAATGTACATCGAATTTCACGCGGACGAAGTCGCGGGCATCTGCTAGTGAACCTATAAAAATGGAGTAAGCTCAAAAAATCGCTCAGTAATTATGCATCGTCACTAAGATCGCACTTAAACGCTCACTCGATGTAAAATAGAGAAGAAAAAGCCGTAGTACCTCGATACTAGAGAACTATGTAACCTTGCGAGCTTGCAACGTACTAAGTGGTAGTTCGAGAATTATGTCGGGGTAGCATCCCACCGGAGTTCCGATGCACTTGCCTTCCATTTATCGTAAGATATTTTCGTAATATGACTTTACGTATGACGGAGATCGTAAACATAGATGCTATATTGTGATTGAAGTTCGTAATAGGATCCGTACTTCTAACATAACATTGAGCTAAGATATTTTTGAAATAAACTAGAGGAGAATCATGCTTGAATGGTGTTTGTATTTTTATATTTTAGGGTATGAGTACTTTTTATTTATTTACAAGCGGACCCGGTCAAGCTTCGCTTTGACTTTTGTGCACTTCTTCCATACCCTTACCTACCCTACTCCAACCCTACACCTACTCTACACCTACCCTACCCCTACCCTACTCCTAACCTACCCCTACCCTATACATATTAAAATTCCAATTATTACGAATCGTTTGTATGGGAGTATATTTTTTTTTCTGGTCTTTTTAAATTTTTCTCGCCGTAAAAACCATCCTAGAACTTCAACGAACATTTAAAAAAAAGAATTGGCCAAATAGGTCCAGGCGTTGTTGAGTTATTATTATGCGCTTACCAACGCATTTTGCGATTCATTTTCATATTATAGATTACTCTTTATTTGTACACCACAATTAAAATACAAGCGAAATAGAAACATAATAAGAAGTAGACTACAAAAGGTGCTTAAATCGCTTAGTAGCGATCTTTACCAGGCAACCATTAATAAACCATAAAGTAATCTGTACACAGACGCACAGGGTTTTTAACCAAGTACTGAGCGTACAAATTGTACAATATGAAAAATCCATGGATATCAAATTCCTCTGGGTATGCAGTGCGTTGAGGCATCTATAATGTGCATGCTGCTGTTTTTTTTATTTTTTTATTACAAGTTAGCCCTTGACTACAATCTCACCTGATGGTAAGTGATGATGCAATCTAAGATGAAAGCGGGCTAACTTGTCAGGAGTAGGATGAAAATTCACACCCCTTTCGGTTTCTACACTAAATTCTCCGAATGATGCTATCGGAGTTTCTTGTTTCCCGTAATAATAAATTTGTTAAAAATTAAAAAATAAACAATTTAGATTTTCAGTACAAATCGGAAATTTCATACTTTAACCCCTAATACGATGGGGATGTAATTTTTCCGACCACGCTGTAAACACCAATAAAAAACATGCGCTGAATTATATTTATAAGCAAACAAAAGCATATTTAATTGAATGATTCATCACATTCAAAAAAGGTACAACGTAATTTATTTTTTGACCAAAAAAATTTACGTTCGTTCGCGATAAAATTCCGTATTTTGTCCTATACATTCACTCACCGTTCCCCTGAGAACAATTCGTTCACCTCGGCAACACCGAACTCCATTAACAATATTAATCTGCTTAATGTTCGCCAAATTACGTTCACTCATTCCTTATAGAAGGAAAGTCTGCGGTAGCCATACTTTCCTCATTTTAGGAAGGCTGGCTTTGTCAGCCAACACATTCACAGACGGACATGCTGTCATAAGGATTGGGTACTGACTGTCTGTAACTTTTAGATTTGAATAAATTTATTTTTTTCCTTCTTTCTTTCTTTCCTTTGAATAAATTTATTTTTTTCCTTCTTTCTTTCTTTACTATAAGTAAGAGCGGGGGCACACGTTGCGTTGCGGCGACGGTGCGGCGCCGGAGTGGTGTCGCTGCGTCGTTCTACATAGAAATATCTGTGGCATATCACACCGTGGCATGTGCGCTCCGGCGCCGCACCGTACTTGCAACCACCGAGACGAGGCGGGCAGGGGAGGGGTGAATGCGTTGGGACATCGGAGCGGCACCACTCATTTGTTTATGCGTCACAAGGATTTACAGACTCTCCAACTCTGCTACGACGCCGCTGAAACATAACAACGTTGCGACGCCGCACCACTCGTGTGTCAGTGAACAAAATGGTCTCGAGCCGCCAGCATCAACCTCCCTGCAACCCGCTTGATGTCTTCGGTCCAGCTAATGGGGGGTCGACCAACATTGCGCAACTTTTAATATCGCTGCTCCGGGCAAAGATAAATTTTGTTTTTTACATACACCAAAAACATTTTTTGGGCCATTCATTTGTTTTTTATTTTTATATAAATAAAATATTATTACGTGTGTATATTAGTAGTTTTACCGTGCCGTTTAAATGGCCAGATACTGTACTCGATAGCAAAGCATTGTCTATCGACAGATGACTTGCTAAAGTGGTCACGATCCTCAGTGATGAGGCTCAGCCGACTGTAGAGAGAGAGAGAGAAATGGAATAAATAAAAATTTTAATAAAAAAAATACAACCGACTTCAAAACCTAAAAACGTACCCACTAAACTAAAAAGCGAAAAATAACATCATAATATGTTCTACTTGCTGATCAGTATGAAGGCGGTGCTTAGCCAGTGTTGTCTTAATTTAAGCCATTTTTGACAGGACCACATTAAACAACACTGGCTGCAAAATCTAAATTTATAAGATATTCTCACATGGCTTGAATTAATACATCACCGGCTTAGCACCGCCTTCATACTGATCAGCAAGTAGAACATATTATGATGTTATTTTTCGCTTTTTAGTTTAGTGGGTACGTTTTTAGGTTTTGAAGTCGGTTGTATTTTTTTTATTAAAATTTTTATTATTTTTCCATTTTTAGTGTAAAATTTCATTTCAAACGAATACATCAGACCCCTAATGACAGTCACAACCCATCTTGTTACAAAATTCTAAGCAATACAAATTAACCAAGCCCAAGCACAAATTAGCTACCGTAAACCGTTAAGGGGTTCCCTTAATTAACCTTGGCCTTCATCATCAGACCCCTAATAACAGACACAACTCATCTAGGTAGAAAGTTCTCAGCAATACGAACTAATCAAGGCCAAACACAAGGTAGTTACTGTAAACTTTTAAGGAGTTCCCTTAATTTGTCCTTGGTCTTCATCACCAAACCCCTAAATGACAGTCACAACCTATCTATGTGGAAAGTTCTCATTAATACAAATTAATCAAGCCCAAACACAAGGTAACTGCTGTAAATCGCCGAGGAGTTCCCTCGTCTGTTTTATGGCTCTATCATCAGATCGATTTTAAACCTTCATGAAATTGTAGTGCTTAAAAGTACTAAATGGAAAAGTTTACGAACACACTAGACACCCTATATAATTTTTGAAAGTTCCCCTCAATTTCTCCAAGATTCCATCATCAGATCTTGACATGATGTCAATGGGACCAAATGGGGACTATACCGTTTCAAACAAAAAAAGAATTTTTGAAATCGGTCCAGGCGTCTTTGAGTAATCGGTGTACATATATAAAAAAAAAAATACCGACCGAATTGAGAACCTCCTCCTTTTTGAAGTCGGTTAATAAAATTAGTCTGCTGGGGAATTACTCAATTTAGCCGCACTTAATTTTTTCCGCTATGACAAATGCTCCGCTTGCCCCTGGATCGGGCTCTGAGTATGAGCATAGAAAACTTACAGCCTAGATACATAAAATGTGGCACGTCTGACTTCTCCAGGCCCTCAGTCCATTACAAGACGGGCCGTAATTGTCGCCGTCTTAAATTCAAATTAAAACAAAATTTACATGATGACTTTTAATTATTGAGACGTCTTACGGCTTCATTTCTCGCGATGTTTTATTAAAATGTTTGAATTTATAAGCGGCGCGCTTTTTACGAACGCGTTTAATGACACCGTAAAAAAAATTACCCGACTTTAATTTAATTAATTTATGCGCACTACAAATTCGAATTTTATATTCTTATAGACCGTAAAAGCTGCTCATGAAGTGTCATTACTCATTACTCATTACTTTTAATGATCATCATTCGTCAGCCTATTTTTAATAGCCAATTGACGGCCTCCGTGGCGCAGGCCTCCGGGCTGGGTTCGATCCCCGGCTGGGCAGATTGAAATTTTCTTAATTTGTCCAGGTCTGGCTGGTGGGAGGCTTCGGCCGTGGCTAGTTACCACCCTACCGGCAAAGACGTACCGCCAATTGATTTAGCGTTCCGGTACGATGCCGTGTAGAAACCGAAAGGGGTGTGGATTTTCATCCTCCTCCTAACAAGTTAGCCCGCTTTCATCTTAGACTGCATCATCACTTACCATCAGGTGAGATTGTAGTCAAGGGCTAACTTGTAAAGAATAAAAAAAAATGTCTTCAGTTCTAAGATGGAAGCGAGCTTTACTTAGAAGGATGCACCTCTTTTTGAAGTTTATTCTATTTATTTAAATAGCCTTCATGCATTTACATACACGTTACATGAGGCCCTTTTTGCTAATACTTAATATTATTATAATCTACATTCATTTAATAAACTAAACAAATAGGCATATCTAGAGTTAAATGTCTTAAATATTAATTTACAAGCGCGCTATTTCGTCCGCGTGCAATTCAGTTTTTCACAAATCCCACGGGAACCATGGACTTTCCGCTATAGTTTTTTATATATTACGTTCACAGTTTTTCTGTAGTGCTTTTAGTATCAGCATTGCACCAGTGCGAAGCCGGGGTGGGTCACTAGTTATACATTAAACCTTCCTCTTCAATCAAAAAAAACCGCATCAAAATCCGTTGCGTAGTTTTAAAGATTTAAGCAGACATAGGGATATAGGGACAGAGAAAGCGACTTTGTTTTAAACTATGTAGTGATATGTCAAAAGAAAAACATACATACAGCTGAACGTAGAAACTCTTCCTTTTTGGAAGTCGGTTAAAAACAATGCAATGCGAATGGATGGAATGTAATTTAATATTGTAATGTTATTAATAAAGTAATAGAACGTTGAAGTATTGAGGTCTAGTCTAGATAGTTCTTTTAAGTCGTAGATGCATTTTTATTTAGCCATTTTTTCAATTTACCTTTTAAATAATTTGTATTTAAAAGGAATCAATTTATCTTCTTTTACGATACCTTTCGGAAGTTTCTATCCATACCTCTAGCGTTCCAGTATGATGCCGTATAGAAACCGAAAGGGTGTCGATTACTAACTCTATGTTTACCCGTGCATAAGACGAAATTTTATGAACATTCTTTCGTTGTGCAAGCCGTTAAGTTATGGAATGCTCTCCCTTTAAACATACGGCAATCAAAGACACTGGACATTTTTAAAAATGCCGTAAAGACTCATTATCTGGTGCAGTAAAGACGATCTGTATATATTATTTCTTTTCAATATAAGGTATTTATTAGTATATTTTGATATGTATTTTATTCATTATTGTAGGTATTTGTGTAATATTGTTTATGTATTAGGATGTAAATTATTTGTATGTATGTGTATTACTAATACTATGGTTATTTTTGTTTTACGCCACCTGCTGATGTCCTTAAGTTTTCCTAAACCGAAGGTTGCCTGGAAGAAATCGCTACTTAGCGATAAGGCCGCCTTTTGTATGCTGATCTCTTCCTAATTTGTTTTTATTTCACTTGTTTTTGTCTTTGTGTGTGCAAATAAAGTATATTTATCTTATCTTATCTTATTTTCATCCTCCTCTTAACAAGTTAGCTCACTTCCATCTTAGATTGCATCATCACTTATCATCAGGTGAGATTGCAGTCAAGGGCGAACTTGTAAAGAATAAAAAAAAATCTAGCAGCATACTCATATAAGAGCATACTCATGAACTAAACCAGTTCCGCAGTAGAAAATTGTTATTCCGAACACGTTTGTCACGGTCTATGGATATTCGATAACCGCTCATTTTTCAAATCCTAACGTAAATAGTTCCCACTGGTATCGCTGGATGGATACATTTAAAACTTGAATGTGGATTTATTGGTGGCTATTTCAAAAATTTAAAAGCATAAAGAAAATTACAATGAAAACTACTTTTCTGGGTTTACCTTAACCATTCGCTGCCCGCGAGTATTTTATCGAAAAGCCCGTCTGCGTTGAAGAAGCCGACAGTCAGGGAATGCGGTTCTAATCTACCGTTGTGAGCCATTTAAAAAAATCTTTATATTCCTCTATCGCGCGGAGCATGATACTGTGCTCGCCTATTGCCCTTAGTTTACTTTATATTTTTTTACATGTCACGTAACGGATACGATGGGCGACCGGTCGTCCATTTAGGAGTCAAGTGGTTAAAAAGGAAAAACGGTACCGGTCCGTCTGTCTGTCTGTCGAGACCCATTATATCGACGAGGTATTAAGTTGAAATTTAAACCGTATCTATGCACATGACTACGGTACAATGAAGTTCTGAAAAATCAAACTTTACATAAATTACGTAAAAAAAGATACGACTGTTTATTCAGCAAAAAGCACATATTCCGCAGAGGCGAGGGCGTTCTTTACTTTAGAACAAAATAAATTCATTATTCATTGTCCTAAGTTTCGCAAACTAACGCATGCTTCTATTCTATAAAAAAAAAGTAGGTTGGTTAGACACGGCCTACCTACTGTATCTGTTTGTAATGTACAATAGATAGGTTCTAAAAAGAGCTAACGATTGAAACCTAAATGAAAGTTGTAACGTCTCTGAATCAAAAGTTATACTAACTGGAAATTTCGAAAACCGAAAATTACCTCAAATTATATCAGCGCGGCTTCTCTCTCCACAGCATCCGACTTGTCATCATAGTTTTAACTTAGCGTATAAAATTCCTGGATTCTTAAGCTATTCGATGGTATCATTAAATTTTGGATAGATATAATAGTTACGTAGCTACAATAGCAAACTTAATTCCCCGATTTTCGTACATTCGATTATTTGGAATGGCACCCCACTATGGAAGCAATTTTAAAGACGTATTCACGTCAAAAAAACGTGTGATCTCGATGTGAGATCGAGGACCCCCGATAGAAGTGATAACTTAAACCTGCTGCCGTATGCGTGAAAGAAAGGGAAGCCTGACAGACACTGTAACGCGTTACGTTACGAAGCGGTTTACACTCCCATGCGAAGTTATCACTTCAAAATTAACTCCCCCACCACATCTAGGCCATAGACAACAGCCCAAAAAGCGGAAAGTTTCAATAACGTCACGTCATTGTTCTTGTACGGGCAAAGTTGCAAACTTTTACATCTGATGAGCGTTGACTATTCAGAGTTAAAGTCACTTGGTTATTCCAAAGTGACTTGCCCAGCCTCGGTTGGCTGTTACTGAAAATTTCAACAAGCAAGTGATTAAACAAAGACCCATGTAAAAGTTTCCGAAGTGAATTCATCTTTAGCCCCTGGTCTGAGAGCCTGCGAGTGCCTGACGCACTTCATTTAACACGTTTACTTAAATAACAAAATACATGTTTTTTTTTAGCAGACTCAGTTTGTAATCTACACAAAAATAAGAAAACCAATGTCTAACAAGGGTTCACAATATTTGTCAGGAATTAACAAATTAAACTGCAACCAAAATAAGACCCTAGAATGGCAGAGAATGACCTTGAGTGGAGACACGCACTTTTTTGGAAAGGTTGTAAGCTAAGTTATCATGTAGGACATAATTTCTCATATTGTGCCGAAAAAAAACTAAAGAAATATGCTTTATACTTGGACGGATGAGAGTCTGGCTGGAGACCCTTTAAAATTGCTACGAGTTCCTTCCAAACTTCATAGTTGGGTACCGTACATACCAAAGGCTGATAAAATTTTCAGCCATCCTAAAATGAGGTTTGTCTAACTATCGCAGGCTTCCTTCTACCCGGTACGTACGTGAACGACAAGTTTAGAAATTTAAACGTTATGCAAAGTTTCGTGGAATGATCCAATTTATAATTTACTTTCGTGCTACTTTAGTGGTTTTAATGCTGTTAAAGATTTAGTCAGCTGGTATAGAAATCCATGTACCAGCCTTTTTTTGTCTGATATTAATAATTTCTACTTGACCAGGCTAGGAAGAAATGAGTTATGGAGCTCAGGTCCACCATGCTACTGCAATACGGGTTGACGGGCTTAGGTTCTTTTCTCAGTAATAGAACGCCATTTTGGTATTTAGTATATTTAAGATCTAGCATATTTATTATTTGGGCGAACAGTAATTTAACTCTTGAAAAAATCAGCAAGTACTTATAGTATGGGTACACAATATTGATTGTTTTGGTCTGTTTGAATGTTCACACTAACTTACTATCTATGCAACTCACTAATATTTTTTACGGTGAACTAGATTCAGCACCCTTAACTTAGATTAACATCTTTGTTGCTTGTTTATTTTATGTATAATATATCTAATATATAAAAAAAAATTAAATTAGGATGGTGCGGGTGATTTGCCACCATTCACGATAATTGTACGTACCTACTATGAATGTCATACAGGCGATTGTCACAGTACCCATGCTATCTGAAAAACACTTTAGTGTAGGACAAAATCCCATGAAAAATACCTGTGATATTTTTTTTATGTTTGAAGCAAAGTGACTGAACAAACAGACTGAACTGCGATAAAAGAATTAAGATCTAAATGCCAAATTCTTAAGCTAAAAGCTTAAGTTTTGACTGGGCTAGTTGCAACAACCAATCTTTTTTTTTGAATGTAAGAAATGTTGTTTTACAACCTAAACTACAGTATCTAGCCATTTCAAATGTAGAACTTCAAACACTATATCCTATTCGTTTCAACACGTAATTCAACTATTCAAATACATAGAACTTGGCACAAAAATAAAAAAAATCTCCAAACGTCGGTTGACCAATGCCTTAGGGAACGAAACCTAATCTAATTGGTCCATCTGATTTATCTCATTACGGGCAAGAGACGAAATCAGCAGATTTAAATTGCCACTATAGCTCGTCTTTCCCAGCGGAGCCTGCGACTCTTCGCTAGCCTCCCGCGGGACCACTTTCAAGTTCCCACCAAGAAAGTGGCACACTTCTAATGGACCACTTAATTAAAGGTTTCCCACTGCAGTATTAGTTAACGACTTGGTTGGTATAATCTACATCAGAGTTCCCCAAACTTTTTTGTGTCGTAGACCCCTTGCGATGTTTTTCCGTGTTGGGTAGACCCCCTACTTACCTGATATTGATTTCTTATAAATTTCTGTAGTGAAGTTTAGTGTTAAAAACTTAAAATAAAAACACATGTTATTATGTATTTATGTAATTTATAAATTTATTAACTGAGTTTAAATTAAAACTACTCAAAATCAAATTTTGTATCTGTTATGTAAAATATACATAACATTGAATAAACATAAATAAACTATAAATAAAATAACATAAGTAATAAGTCAATATTTTTAGTGAGAAGGATGAACCTGATACTTTAATAATAAAGATAAAAGATAGTATGATGTAAGTAAATAGGTACTATCAGTGTATGTGTTGAGATCCACTATCATGGACCCCTATTTTCATTTCATGGACCCTCGAACTTTTTTTCGCTGACCCCTTGCAGGTTGTCAAAGACCCCTAAGGGTCGATATAGACCACTTTGGGAATCACTGATCCACATTAATGTTATACATATAGAGGAAAGATTTGCTTATTTAAATTGTATAAGCTCTAGAGCCCTGATAGCCCAGCGGATGTGACCTCTGCCTCCGATTCCTGAGGGCATGCACCTCCTACATAATGAATAGAGGAGATAAGTAGATACTTATTTCCACGGGAACGAGAACTAAGCGGGTAAATCCGCGCAGAGTCCGCTGTTTCCATACGATGTTTCCGTACAAAAAAATTAACCTACTTCAAAAATAAAAAAAGCAAAAAATAAAATCGTACCTAGTTATGTCCTTTCTGTTGATCACCCTCTAGAGTGTTATAATGCATCTTTGACGTCGGTTATTTTTTTTGTAAAGGTTTGTGTTATTAATTTACCCGGGCGGTGGTGATGGTGTAATTACAGTAACTAGCTCACCCGGCAAAGGCTGTTGTCATAATTCTTTTATACAAAACAACAAAAATTGCAATTATGTGTTAAAATGTAAATAACGAAACTGCCTAAAAAAATTCTACCGACTTCAAAATCACAATAATAAACTAAAAAAGCAAAAAGTAGCATCGTATGTGCTACCTTCTGATCACTTTGAAGGCGGTGCCAACAGTGATGCATTACCTCAATATACGGGTTGAACTAAGAACCTGCTACTTTTTGAAGTCGTTAAACAAAACTACTAAAAATGCAATTATGAAATGGGCAAAGACACTTTGTGGCCTATTCTCATCAACATCCAAATAATCTTCATTAAAATCGGTCCATTTTTTTAAGAGAGCAACTGCGAGCACCATGAATCTAGAGTATGATACACAGATTTTGTTTCTTTCTTATGGCCTACCCTACCTACCTTGTCAATACGATTTTTTTTTATTCTTTACAAGTAAACCCTTGACTAAAATCTCACCTGATGGTAACTGATGATGCAGTCTAAGATGGAAGCGGGCTAACTTGTTAGGAGGAGGATGAAAATCCACACCTCTTTCGGTTTCTACACGGCATCGTACCCAGCCGGCACAGCCGAGGATTGAACCCAGGACCTCCGTCTTGTAAGTCCACCGCGCCACGGAGGCCGTCAAAATTGTGGAGGATTGTGTATGCGGGAGAGAGACCTTATGCATTCATTTTAAAACACCCCACAAATAGAAAGCTGTGCAAAATCTGCAAGGTAAATATGTAGATATATAATATTGACTAACTCCCCGTGACGGTCCCGGGTTTATTAAAACATTCATTCGTTCATTACGGCTCACCGACCTCCGGGGATGATGCGCTCCGAGAGATTCGTTATATATCTTTGTTAATGCTGCCGTGTTAAACTCCCTTCTAACATCTTTCCCCTACATGCAAATTAGATTTTTTTAAATGAGAATTTACTTCTTCTTCACCTTTATTTGTGTGTACTAAGTGACTCGACAGTCCAGTGGATATGACCTTTGTCTTCTATTAGAAGGTTGTAGGTTTGAATCCGGTCCAGTACATGCACCTCCAACGTTTCAGTTATGTGAAATCCCCAGCCAAAGCCCGGGTAGGCGAAGTCACGGCTGGGGGACAGTTACGCGCGCGGCTGGAGGCCGCGCATGTATATATTTACTCCAGGGCCAGGCCTCTTTCTTGATATCAAAAGAGATATCTACCCAAGTATCTAAAGATGCGCGGCCTTCGGCTGCGCTCATAACTGACCTCCGTCCGTGGGTTAGCATATCCAGGCCTTCGGCCAGGCACTTTACCTAAGTACATAATAAGCGCGGCCATCAAGCAACGCGCCTATCTTATTTATCATAGTCTGCTAGTTTAATAAATAAAAACCTACTACATTTTTACCGACGTCCTCCGTGGCGCAGTGGTATGCGCGGTGGATTTACAAACCGGAGGTCCTGGGTTCGATCCCCGGCTGGGTCGATTGAAATTTTCTTAAATGGTCCAGGTCTGGCTGGTGGGAGGCTTCGGCTAGTTACCACCCTACCGACAAAAACGTACCACCAAGCGATTTAGCGTAGAAACCGAAAAGGGGTGTGGATTTTCATCTTCCTCCTAACAAGTTAGCCCGCTTCCATATTAGACTGCATCATCACTTACCATCAGGTGAGATCGTAGTCAAGGGCTAACTTGTAAAAAATAAAAAAAAACCTTAAAGTTGCTTTATTTTACGGGCACAAAGAAGCCATATATTCGTACGAAAAGGAAAACTTTCACACCTATAATAATATACACGTTTACCTAGATTCTATTCGCGCGCAGTCGAGGATAAAAAACAACATTACTGAGAACGCCTTCGCATATTTCACCCCAGCATTTCCGTGTTTCAAAAATGGCTGCCAAAACATACTCGTACGCGACACACTAGGCAAAGATCGTGTGGCTATTTTGGTATCGGCAAACCGTGTAATACGACTACAATGTAGGTTTTACCACACTTAAATTAAAAAAGCAATAGTTGATGTGTGTAAGTTTATTATTATTGTTATTTATTAATTAAAAATACAATGTTTACAAAATAAGGTATTTTTTTAATTCTTTACAAGTTAGCCTTTGACTGCAATCTCACCTGATGGTAAGTGATGATGTAATCTAAGATGGAATCGGACTAACTTGTTAGGAGGAAGATGAAATCTACAACCCTTTCGGTTTCTTCACGACGTCGCACCGGAACGCTAAATCGCTTGGCGTAAATCGCCTTACGTAAATCGCAGTACGTCTTTTTCGGTAGGATGGTAACTAGCCACGGCCAAAGCCTCCCACCAGCCAGACCTGGACTAATTAAGAAAACCTCAATTAGTCCAGCCAGGGATCGAACCCAGGCGTCTTGTAAGTCCACTGCGCGTACCACTGCGCCACGAACGCCGTCAAAATTACACGGACAACCATAAAGGTTTCAGTGATTTGTCGTTGCTGTCCATTTGCAACTAAACTTAACTAAAATAACATTTTCTATAGGGCTTAAGTTTGTAAGTTTCGAAACGACGCATAGTCCTAGGATGCGTCAACGACAAATTATCTCGTGACGAAAAAAAATCATAACTATATTGTTAACATATAAAAATATCGCTCTATCTTTCGTTCCATCTCAACGAAATACAGCGATATTTTCGGTAACACCACCAATGGTCGACCAATAGTCCATCTCGCTTAGACTTTTAAATAGTTCTACTTTTCATCATTACAAAAAACACAAAGTTAGAAAACTTAATGTATTTCTAACCGTCAGCTCCCTGACTACAACGGAGTAAAAGGAAAACGTCTCCGAGGCCGGAGGTAAATAAATCCGGACCTTGAGGGAAAACTAGGACTTATGTCAAGAGGCACATGTTTGTGAGGTTGACTCGCGTGAATGTGACAGACATCCCCGTGCGGTGGGGGATTTGTGTGCGTATGGTGATAATGGAGGTGTTATTGCGGAATGAAATTGTTATCAACGTTGCTTTGAAACCATATACAATTGTATAGATGTCCACATTATGTCCTATAAGTGTTACACAAATGCAATATTGTTAACTTTACGTAAAATTAATAATAAAAATTGGTCGTTATTTTTGTAATTTTTCCTATGCAATATATTGTATGATATTATGTTTTATCGAAATGTTAAAATGTTGAAATTATATTTATGATTATATTTATAAAAATTGCATGCAAAGTTTTAGCTAAATCAAATTATGGATAACTGTTTTAAAATTCAATTGCAAGACTTGATCAAAACTAATATTGCTTACTTGTTACGAACAAGCTTTTGATAAGTAGGTACAATAAGTGTACAATGAATGTAAACTATAGCCTACGTTACTTGCTGATAATATAGCATTCCACTGGAGAAAGAATTTATGAAACTAATTTATCAGTTAAAACTTACTTTCGCATTTATCGTAATAGCCCATATTTATCATAATATAAACTTTGGCTGGGTTTGTTGTAAGCTCTTCTCGGACCAAAACACGTTTGGACCCTCGTAACAGTTCGATTTTACTTACCACCATTAATTAAATCATGACATAACATGACATAAGTCTCTAAAGTGCTTGTAAACTAAGCCAAACTGATAATAAATATACTTTGGTGAAATTCAGTATTAAATTCAGGGTACAACCAATCTCTATTCCAAATTCCATACAAATTCTTTCAGTAGTTTTTGCGTGAAAGAGTAACAAAGACCCATCCATCCATACAAATTTCGCATTCATAATTTTAGTAAGAAGTTTTGTTACATGGGTTTTCCAAAACAGCCTTCAATGTTAAGACGAAACAAAAAAGCCGGTATCTGTTTTGCAAAAATCTAAGACGCGCCAGCCTAGCCCGGAGCTACACCAACCCGGTAACCCAGTGGCCCGTTTCGGCCATGCTGGGTCATTTTTAACGGCCCCCGCCCGTTGTGTGTGTTCATTTGTTATTTATCTTGTTTGATCTAACATTTTTAGGTCATATTTGTGTTTCACGTTTCATTGTCATGCTACGATTTTTTAGTTTGTTACAGAGGTACATACTAGAACATTTTCGTGTCGATCAAATTTGAAACTTTTTCAATGTTCATTTTAGTTTGATAATATTTTCTTGCACAACTATTATCTACTATATAAAAATAAGTCGGGGTTTCCTTCCTGACGCTATAACTCCAGAACGCACGAACCGATTTCCAGGGTTTTGCATTCGTTGGAAAGGTCTTGGGCTTCGTGAGGTTTATAGCAGAGAAAATTCAGGAAAAGGTAGGGGTAGGGTAGGGTAGGGGTAGGGCAGGGTAGAGATAGGGTAGGGTATGTTTGGGGTAGGGTACGTTTGGGGTAGGGTAGGGTAGGGGGTAGGGTAGGGGTAGGGTAGGGGTAGTTGAAAGTTTACATCGAGTTTCACGCGGACGAAGTCGCGGGCGTCCGCTAGTTTTTAATAAACTTTTATTTATAAAAATAATAGTTGTACAAGAAAATATTTAACATGCCCTTGTTAGTCTGAGTCAAATGGATGGCTAGCTTATTATGAAGCCACTCTTTATAAAAACTATCCTTGCCATAATTTGAGAAGGCTTTTACGCCATGTTATGTTAGGAAATATAAATAATAATTTATCATATTAATAAGTAGTAAGTATCGTTATAATTTTAGATCAAAATAAGTATAGCGACTTCAATATATCTAAAAACCTGAAGAATTCCTTCGATTTCTCCAAGAAAGTCAGATCCGAACCTGGTGACCAATGAATGGAATTTCCAAAACAATCCAAGTATCTTTGAGTAATCGAAGAAGAAACATTCAAAGAAATAAAAGAGTACGGACGAACTGAACTGTTTTTTAGAAGTTTAATTTTCATTCATCCAGTAATTTCGGATTGATACATTTATAGAAATAAATGCTTGTTTATAACTTTCTTGTATTTTGTTAATAGATTAGCTATAAGTATACAAATTTCATGATTAAAAATTGGATAGTCTTAATAAATAACCAATAAAACCAAGACTTTGTTCAGTCCATACGCTTGATACTTGTATTTCTTTTTTTATTCTTTAAAAGTTAGACCTTGACTACAAAATCATCTGATGGTAAGTGATGATACAATCTAAGATGGAAGCGGGCTAACTTGTTGATAGGAGGATGAAAATCCACAAGGGTATACTTAATAAAAGAATAGACCTACAAACCTCCTAGCAACATGCAGAATAGTTATCTGCATGTATTTCCGAGTTCAATTTTGTTGTTGTTTTTCTGAATTATGCACACACCTCACAGCGCCTGATCTAAAAATTGTGATTATTCATAGCAGACTGTACCATCTTGTTTAATTTTTAGTACCCAAAAGGAAACAACGTAACTAAGCAACTAATCGTCAGATTGCAGAGGTTATCGGAAACGCTCGTTACCCGCATTGCGTCGAGTTAGCAGCATCGCGACACGCGCCAATATTATGCGCATACCAAATTCATGCACAGCCTTTACATTTTGAGTACCTACAGAGATTTTCAATATAAAACGAATAGTAGGGGAGCCCGGATGCTAAATTTGCAGTTACTAAAACGTCATGGGAATCGATTACATTTGCTAGACTAGATGATAGAAAGAATAAATCTAATATATAAAATTCTCGTGTCACAGTTTTCGTTGCCATACTCCTCCGAAACGGCTTGACCGAATTTGATGAATTTTTTGTGCTTATCCGGTTTCTATGAGAATAGGCCAACATCTATTTTTCAAACCCCTAAACTGTAGAGGTAGGGTAGGTGTACGGTAGGAATAGTGTAGGGTAGGGATAGAGAAGAAAGATAGGAGACATAAGTCAAAGCGAAGCTTGATAGGGTCCGCTAGTAGTTATATACTTTTTTCGTTTTCAGCGGTGGGGAAAAAACTACAGACTTTAAAGGCAATTTTTATTACTTTGGCTTACTCAAATCATTAGAAAACATTCATTAGAGCGATTATTCAGGAGTTTATTTTATTAAAAATAAGTAAAGAATTACCAGCGCACGTTGCTTGATAACAGAAATATAAGGGTTATATTGTGTAACTTTGAAACCCTCCCATTCCATGACGTTTTCAATGCAGTGTTCGATTTGACGTTTGCTGTCAATTGTCATGTCATAGTTGCTTTAAGGGCGCCATCTTGATATACCTCAAAACCATGTGTTTTAATTTTTCTTATTTATATTTATTTAGTAAGATTTATTCACTTAATTAGATTTTAATAAAATCCTTGTATTTTTTAAATTGGTTAATGATACGTGGTACAAGAGTGGACCTGAATTGGAACATCTTCTTTACCACAAACGTTAATAAGTTGGTATAGACTAACATATATAAAAATTGTACAATTCTGACAGGATTACATTCAAACATATGGTTCGAATTGATAACCCTACTTTTTAGATGTTGGCTAAAAAATACAAAGCACGCTTTATTCCCAGTGTAAGTGACTGGTGGCATTAACTTTACAACTTGTCGCACAACAAGTCGCCCGGAAAATCACTGTTTCCCTCTACACGGTTCTCGGATCCGCAGACTGCGAGGCACGTACAGGATCTTAATTAAAACGCGTTACATGAGCGTGGTTTCACTTACACTGTACAACACGATATAACATACGATACGACATTTTCTTACCTTATTCTTAAACCAGACAACAAAATACGAAGCAGAAATAACTTATGTTAGGTTTAAGATAAGGTTTCAAAGAATTTACTCTTTAATTGATAAATTCATAGCCAAACAGAGATAACGGTCAATTATTGTCAGATTGGTACGTAATATTGCAGAACACATAATATTACAAGGTAAAACGATTTTTTGTCTTACGATTAATTACTGTCAAATACTTACGTTTTATTAAATCCATCATTTAAAATTCAATATTTAACAAGCTTAGAAATAAATTTTGTACCAATATAGGTACAAATATTAGGCAATCTTTTTAGAAACAATGCATGAATTTCATAACCCAACATAAATTAAATATATAAAAGGAAAGGCATCACAATATATTGAAAACCGCTTGACATGCAGAGATAATATTTGACAGTAGGTGTAGTTTATAGCTAGTAAATGTCCACTAAGAATGGATTTTGCGATAGGGTCAGATTAAGTTTCAAGAGCGTGCAAAGTCACGGGCGTCCGCTATTATTTTATATGCAAGCAATGGCTTACTTATTTGATTAACAAAACCGGCTACCGCACAGCCTTGGTTTGTCTGTTTATAATACAACTAGCCGACACCCCGCATAATTCCCGTTTCCGTGAGAATACGGGAATAAAACATAGTCTATGACTCTCACAAATAACGTGGCTTTCTAATGGCATAAGAATTTTTAAAATCGGTTTAGTAGATCAAGAGATTACCCCCTACAATACCAGAAACTTTACTCATTTATAACATTAGTTTAAATAAGTTTCGCCTCTAAGTGAAATGGATTTCCATGGAAAATCACGATCTGCCAAAAACCACTGAACGGTCACCCAAAAACAAGGTAAATTGCCCAGACTTTTTATCTGCATTTGTTTCGCAAGTCGTAAGTCGCATAGCTATCGTGTCGTAACATATAAAGCGCTTCGAAACGATCTACAACGGAATTTCTACATTAAATATTCACGAGGTATTAGAGGATAGAGTGTTAAAATATTATGTCGCTTGCTGAAGCTTCTAAATCATTGTTAATATTGTATAAAGTCCGCACCAATTACGTCTCCGCCGTCGAGCTAAGGTTTTACGAGTAAGCTGTTTGATACATTTTGAGGCAGCCTCGAAGCACTACTTACGAGATTATGGTAACGTAATACTAATAAATTGGGAGTTTAATCTATATTTGTACGTAAGTGGTAGTCGACGTATAATAGGTGTAATGTAAAAAGATCGCTGGGAAAAATCTTAACTATACTACAGCCCTACTCGATGTGTACTGTTTACTAACAAACAAATTAAAAATGAGGGTATAAATCGCTTGTCTTCTCACACTTTATAATTTTAATTAAATAAATGAGAATGATTAATTAGCTTAGAACAATTTGATTTAATAAATATATTTTTACATTATTTAAAATAAATAAATTATGAAATAACATGCGTTATAGATTTTCATTTTTAATTATGTCATAGAATATATTAATTAAAACTAAGAACTACACAGTATATTAAATTTAAATTTATAATAAATAAAATAGTTTTAGTTTTAATTAATATATTCTATGACATAATAGTAACATTAAAATATTTTCGGACTTTGTGAAATAAATTATAATAAATTTTTTAATTATGGCTATAGTATAGATATAAATGTGAGTGTGAGTTTTTTGTTTATTACGTTTTCACGCCTAATCCACTAAACCTATTTTAAGAAATCTTTCACCAATGGAAATCTTTATTATCAGCATGTAGCAAAAGCTATAATTTCCATAGTTCTATCAGAACGGGAATCACATAGGTGAAAACGCGGTATATACCGATCCTCACTAACTGGACTAATGTCATACCCACTCGAAAAACACATTCATTCTGAGTATTATGAGAGGAATTGGAATATTGAACATATTAAAAAATGTTACAAAAGTTGAGTTGACGATAGGTATGTGACAAAAAAAAACAAATAAATAAAAAGTGTGTGTCAACTCCGACGCACGAATGGAGTTTACTCATTCAGATCGACTGTCTAAATAGGTGTATGTTGCCCCGCAGCATACACTATGTAGATACGTCTTAATACTCACGCCTAAAAAGTTAAAGGTGTGCAGAATAGGTGACGCACAAAAAACGTAACGCTGTCATTCGTTCATCGAATTTTATTGCCCATATTTTTTCATACCGGGTGCTATATATGAAAAATCGATTCTTAAAGAAAACTTAAACTCCAAAAATAATTTGACTTTCAGTGTTCATTTTACGTGACACAATCTTTATCATATAATATCGCTGCTTATTACTGACAAGTTGAAATACGTCATGAATCACGGGTAAGACAATGTTATAATGTAGGAGTATTATATCTGTTATATGAAAACACGTGTAACACTTCTAATAAGATAGAGAGGCTTTACTTATAACGCGTTTACTTCCCACATAACCTTTATGTATTGGAGCATAATGGATAGATAGAAAGACGTAAGTAAGTAGATACGAGTAGCTTTGTTAATAGGTTTTGACATAGAACAATGATCTAAAGGTAACTTTTACACATGCTCTAAAATAGCATGCTAAAAACATGCTATAAAGTATGCTCCTGAATAAGCATTCTCAAAGCAAACATTTCAATTACACATGCTAATTTGTATCTATCGCTCTCTGTCTATAGTATCGTTTTAGACAGAGATGAAGGTGAAGAGAATACAATAGCAATGTTGATCGACTAGCATACTCAATAAGCAAACCTTCCACCAAGCAGCAAGTAGCATGCTCATAAATCGTACGACTGCTGATTCTTGAGCAAGCTAGAAATAAGCATGCTTATTATTAGCTATGTTGCGATACACATGCTAATAAGCAACAACTGCTCAATAGTAGCATGCTTTCGTGCTTGAAATGAGCATGTGTAATTTTGAATTTACATGAAACGTTTTGAATTTTCTTTAAATTTTATTACAGCTTGCTACCACGATTTTTTTTTATGAAAATAATTCGGAGTCTCAGAGAAAATTAGTTGCAAAGCGAAGCAACGAAAAAATTTTAAATTTACATGAAAAGTTCAGCATTAGGTACATTCTTTTTTAATTTTAGTGTACCTTACGTAAACTTCGACGTTAGGAGAGAAAATATATTTTTTTACATGAACAATATTTCCTATACAGATGTTGTTTTACAATTCAAAATAAAAATTAAATTTAGCAGAGTATACAAAATTAGTCGCAAAGTAGCGAGGCAATGAATAAGTTTTGAATTTACATGCAAAGTTTTGCATTTTCTTTAAATTTTATTGCAGCTCGCTTATTTACACTTCGACGATATTTTTTTTTCTAAATAAAAAAAAATAGTTTTAGAGAAAATTAATCGCAAAGTGAAGCAACGAAAAAAAATATATTTTAATGAAAAGTTTGGCATTACAAATATTAAATTTTAGTGTGCCTTTAACTTTGACGTTAGGAGAGAAAATGTACTTTTTACACTTACTTAGTTTTTTACACCATCAATATTATCTCGTTATACTCTTTTGACCAAAATTAAATTGTTTTTCGTCTAAGCTGTAATTCAGACTAAACCCTGGAACTCATATAGTTTAATATACTTAGCAAATAGCTAAAAATACTTAGCTTCGTAGATTGTAACGGTTTTTTGAAAGAAATTCAAAAAACCGTTACAATCTACGAAGCATCTACAAGCTATTTGCAAGAAATATAACAATCCTAATGTTTCTTCTTCGACGAACATACAGAACCTTATACAGGATATCTCGTAAATATTACGAAATACTTTTGTATTAGGGATTTTTGTATTTTATATTATCTTAAAAACCGTTAAATTTCGGCTAACATATATTGCGTTATTTTAGTAGGCCTTAATGTCAGCTATCACCCTGTATAGTATGTCGTACTATTTACGGGACACCTGTATATAGAAGAAACCACTTAAAACTGTAAACTTTTTATAATATTAAATATTTTCTACATTTTTATTATTTCACCAAATGTGCACGCGACTGTACATTGTTCTTTCTGTAGTACAATGAACATTTCACTTTCCCACTGCGAATACAGGCGAGCACAAATTCGTGCTAAAATGTGAAGCAACATAAAACGCTGCAGGGTTTGAGAATCCAATAAATATTTTACTTTACAACAATAGCTTGAACTTTAAGTATTTGTAGGTACTTTCACGGTTTATTTGTAAGGACTTTAGAAATTTGTAAACAAGTTTCACAGGTTATTCGTAAAATACCATGTAATTTTAAAGAGATATTTCTCTGTAGAATTGTTTTTATATTTTCACCCTCTATGTACTCGTTCCCATACCGGGAATCGAACCCGAGCCTCCTGGGTGAAAGCCAGGTATCCTAGTGGATATGACCTCTGCCTCCGATTCCGGAGGGTGTGGGTTCGAATCCGGTCCGGGGCATGCACCTCCAACTTTTCAGTTGTGTGCATTTTAAGAAATTAAATATCACGTGTCTTAAACGGTGAAGGAAAACATCGTGAGGAAACCTGCACACCAGAAAATTTCTTAATTCTCTGCGTGTGTGAAGTCTGCCAATCCGCATTGGGCCAGCGTGGTGGACTATTGGCCTAAACCCTCTCATTCTGAGAGGAGACTCGAGCTCAGCAGTGAGCCGTATATGGGTTGATAACGACGACGATGTACTCGTACTTCATTACACACCAGGGGCTAAGAAAAGGACGCAAGGACTATGGGAGCATTCATCCTATCTACAATTTCATTCATAGTACAATTCTACTCGTATCTATTCCGTTAAAATCTACATTATCGCGAGTCATTATAAATATTATGTTACTGCCAAGTATCTAATGAATAATAATAATAATATGCTCCCAACCGAATAGTTGTCTTTTTTCGGCCACGGCCGCCAATCTCATTGTGAGATTAACAATTCCATCCTCCAGCTCCAGGCTGCTATTATGATTTTTCTTCTAAGAAAATTCCCAATAAAGTATTTTTATTTTTGTTGGCCTTGCCTGGGATTCATGCCCTTGGCCTCAGTTTCCGTAGCTGAAGCAGCTCGTTTTGTGTATAATATGTGTGTACGTAAAATGTATGTACTCGTATGATTGTATGAGTTTACATATGAATTTAAAGTCAATTCTGTCGTTTAATTAAAACATACCTATACGATTTTATGTTGCTCAATCAAGATAATTAAAAATGCATCCAGGATAAAGACACACAAATTTTATTCAACGCACGTAATATAAACCTCACGAAGTACAAAGTTTCAAGGGCCGTATTTATATGAGGAGATTTGGAGGCAATTTAAAGTTATCACGAGAAAGAAAGGCCTGGGCGGGAAGTACTTCGTGAGTTGGCAAAGTGAGAGAGAGTTTTATAGCCGAAACTTTGGGATAAGAACATACTAATTGTGCTATTAGGTACTTGAGTTGATGTAGTTAGTTTGAATACATAATTTGCTACATTATATTGACGTGGTGAATTGATTATTTTAAGGCGACTCTTAGACTATTTGTACAGATGAATACCGATGGTACGTACGTACGGTATACCACGCAATCGCCAAAAGTTCTCGTATATCTTAACTGCTCTGCGCTCGCCAACCATACGATTTAATAAAAAAAAAATGGGTTGGGGCTGTGTCATAGACACCATTGAAATGTTGTACGTAAATACGTAGTTGGCACAGTACGAGTATCTATCTTTAAATGATTGAAGTCCCTAGTCAAAGTCCGGGTCACGGCTGGAAGACAGTAACGTGCGCGGCTTGAGAACGCGCATGGTTACGCCTAGCCACGCTGGAGGGCATTAAGCGCGCGGCCGGAGGCCGCGCATTTTTGCTTTCTATAGTGTCAGGCCTCTTTCTTGATAAGAAAGGAGATATCTACCCAAGAATCCAAAGGCTTCCGGCCCACAACCACACACGTGCTGCGGCAACTTGTTCGCAGACCCCGTCACAAGCCGCGGTATCATGCTCTCACACTTTTGTCTATCATAGTCACTAACCTCATTATCCTTATCCGCATCTTTGATATGCTGTGCGATGAAGCGTACGCTCTGCAGGGCGGCTGCCACCTCGGGCGACAGGTGCCGCGGCAGCATGTTCTCAGATTCCGTCACTGTTGACAAATATTAACATGAAATCATCTTTAAACACGTTGGGCAATGCACGATGACGAAAAAGCTTCAGCCGTGCGACCAGACCAAGTGAAGAGATAAAGACAAAATGTTGTCCAATGGCGGAGGAGTTGTCCCAGTCTCATCTCTTTCGCCCCAACGCAATGTATGTCGGTATATCCAGTTGCACCGCTATTGGTTGAAATTTGTCTTTTTCTCTTCACGAGATTATCTTTAGGGTCTCATGATTGATTTGCAGTCAGTCCTACCACTGACAGTTTTATTATCATAGATATAGTGGTCACTCGTTGGTCACAAGTCCCGGGTTATGCTCGGAGATTTTCTCTCTACCACCCGCACGGTGAATCCATGGAATTCTAAGATGTTTGTTTCTCACAGAAAGAGATTCTATATTCAGCTGAATGTCTCTTCATCTGGTTATTATTTAAAAAATGATAAATTTTTGATTCCATGGTCGACTATCGTAATTGTAGTCTTAAAAGAAGCTTAAATAATTATGTTATGAAAGTATACGGATGTTACTTGAAATAAATGAAAATCTTATTTACCTGAAGGTCTCTGATGTACACCAGCTCCGAGGATGTCGTCTTCAGGGGCCGGGGACTTGCGGTAGTCACCCTCCTCACCCTTGCTGTCATAAGCATCCGTCAAACTGTCCCTGCTGTACAACAAACATTTACGCTGAGAAAAATCTATCCTGTGGTTAATGTTGCACTATAATTAGGCTTAATTTTAAATAACATACGTAGCAAACCAGAAAATAATACGTAGCAAACCAGACAATATTACGCTTGTAACGCCTTGTTGTATACAAGCAGTTGTAGCTTCATATGAAATATGGTGTTGTTTCTAAACGGCGCAGTAAGCTGCACCTTTACTAAGTATAGGCACAGTAAAGATATTACAAGCAGTATAATAACTCGGCCGTATTTTTGAAATAAATACCTACAGCCGCGCGGTACGTAAACATGTCATAGGGCTGCCCGCATGCAGCAATTTAATTACATTTGCTAACTTTGTGTTTCCACTTAGTTTTGTGATTGTAAATAAACTTTTTTTATATAAACAAATAAAATACTTTGTAAATTGTAGTAAAATGGGAAGTGATAAATAAAAATGCGTGTTTTTTGATTGGTTGATTTAATTAAGGCTGATACTACGTCAATGATCTTGAAGGATTGGTCGTATTCTTAAACATATTTATTTCGGTGATGCCATCTAGGTATTACCTCCACACTACGTGAACAAATAAAAAAAAAGATAAATACCTTCATGAAATTGTAGTGATTTAAAATAGATAATGAAACAATGAACAAACGCACTAATTGTCCCTACGATACGATAGTTCCCCTAGATTTCTCTAGGATGCCATTATCAGATCCTGACATGAAAAAAATGGGACTAACCTGAAAGAATATTCATCCAAACAAAAAAGAAACGGTTTACAAATGACGGGAAATATCGCTGTAAATACGATACGATTCTTTTTGGAAGTCGGTTAAAATTCTTGTCACCAATGCCAAGCTGAGCAAAAGTTTTATGAGCTTGCACATTAAAGTGCATAAAATCCGCCATTTTGATTTTTTAAGAACTAAGTTACCCAGTGACACTCGGCCTATCTAGACGAGTCTAATGACATATCATTTATCAGTATGTGTGCTTGGCAAATTTGTTTGTAACACTCCCGAAGGTCGGCGCGGTCCGGGAGGGGGGTAACGATGCCCAGCGCGTACGACTTCACACCCGCGCAGTCCTTTCCTCCCGTCGCCCGCATACAACAACAAGTCATAACATTCAAACACATACTCCTCCTTTGGGCTTCGCCGCAGTCGGGTAACAAAACACAAATGATCCGAGCACAGTCACACAATACATTGTACAAGCAGTCGAGGTTTTAATACAAGCTTATCGTACCTACTGTATCGTGATTCATGAACCGCGTATAGCTACATATTTCAATCGTGTCAATCACTTTCCTTTACTCTATTCACTTTATTTACTAATCCAGATACCTACCTTTATTCTGGAGATAAAAGGAAATACCTTATCCATTAAAAAATACAAGATTATGTACCTACCTACTAATAAGTAAATTTATTTTAAAGTTAACCTTTCAGAGTTTCCAGGTAACTTAAAAAAAGTTATCTCTGGATGGGATAATTTTGAATTCATGCATTCAAAAACGGCACAGTATTTCCTACTGGTCATAATTAAAAAAATCTAATACTATTAATACACTTTACTCTGGTAATACACCGTGCGTTCGTTCGTCACCGCGGCACAGTCGCGACTGTCTTCACCCTACGATCACCCCATGTTCAAGGAGCGTAGGTATAGCTCGCGTTTCGACCTCTAGTATGAAGTCCAACTACTGGTTGTAATATCTTTTCTGTGGTATAGGTCACTTATTTGACGTATGCTGCACCCGTTTTAAGTATATGCAACCTCCCTAAGTGTCAGCTGAAACTCAGCTCTGGGTACTTATTGTTTTTTCGCAATGAACGGCTGAATGCTAAGCTGTAAACTCTTTCTGTTTGGTGTCACAGACAGTCTATGTGTCTGTGACACCAAACAGAAAGTGTGTAAAAATAGGAGGTACTGTCTGTGATATAAAATAAATATATAAATGTCATTCACTGAAATGAAATAAATAAATGACTAAACGTCTGTAGCTGTTTTAATAGCTTATTTTTGTCAGTGTATAAGTTACTGATTTATTTATTATAATTTATTTTAAATCTTAAAATTAATATGCGAAACAATAACACAACCTCTCTGGTGCAGTTGGTAGTAGTTCTCAATAGAAATGTCCTGGGTTCGATTCCCAGTTTGGTCAGTTTAATAGAGTTAATATTTTCTATATTTGCTCAGGTCTGATCTGGTGGTATCGGCCGAAGCTAGTTACCATACCGGTAAAGACGTACCGCCAAACGATTGAGTTAGAAACCGAAGTATGACTAAAATTGTACATCTCCCTTTTTCTTATTCCTTCATTGTTCAGTAAACCATCCATCGTTGACCGCATCGTCACTTAACATCAGATAAGAAGAGATTGAACGAAAAAGCTTAAGTTTCGAAAAAGTTTGACAGCCAATGCTCGTACAAATACCATATGTAAGTATAGTATGAGAAACCGGAATTGGAAGAAAAAAATCAATATGTATTGAAAGTAGTAACCACGAGTACCTACATAACGACCGCTATCAGTTAAACTGCAAATAGAATGAAAGGGTTTTATTTTACTATTAACCCCGAAAAAATAGAGCTGGACTTATCGGTGAAAGTTATCACTTCTACGCGAGCCATTGCCCCTCCTAAACAATGGTTTGAATGGTAAAATATTTTGCATTTTCACGTCCTAAAAACGTATAAAGTAACGAGCTTATAAAGCAAATAAAAAGGGCTCGCTTGGATTCTTTCCTGCTCTATACAATGGGAAGGTGAAATAATACTGTTATCCTCATTTATTTATGTTGCCATAATTCTTACAAAAATGTTATTTTGAAGGGCCTTTTTATGTTTGAGTACCTCATATGCGTGTATGAAAAATTCCTAAGTTGCGATTTTTGTTAAATAAAATTCAACTAAATTTATAATTCATGCTTAAAGGACTATCTTTATTTTAAAGATACGAGTATACTCATAATAATTTAATATAAATAATATAAAATGCAGCTCTACTTCTAAACGATTGGTAGATCCTACTAATATTATAAACGCGAAAGTTTGTATGGATGTTTGGATGTTTGTTACTCTTTAACGCTGCTACTACTGAAGCGATTATACTGAATTTACTCTGGATTAACACATAGGCACATTTTATTCTGAAAAAATCCATGGTTTCTCGAGATTTGCGAAAACTGATGATTTTGATAATATGAATGTTTGTTACTATTTCACGCCTCGACTACTGAACCGAATTATCTGAAATTTGGTATTGAGATATATTATAGCCTGGAATAACACATAGGCTACTTTTTTTATCCCGGAAAAATCCTTGGTTGCCGAGGGATTTGTTAAAAACTAAATTTCACGCGGACGAAGTCGCGGGAGTCCGCTAGTATCACATACGATGTTATTTTGTTATTATTTTGTTTGTGTTTTGAAATCAATTTAATTTTAATTAGTTTTTGAAGTTAAAAACTTCAAAAACTAATTCTGAATTTTACGCAAATTCAGAGAATCCTGTGTAGATACAGGTATGTGGAGTGACTATGATAAAATAAGGAACAAGATAAGCATAATCAAAACTTAAATGAAAAAACACCAAAAAAAGTCAACAAGGATACGAACTCATATTATGCTTTTACGCTGTCATCTTTCAAAGAGCAAACTAGCTTTCCAAAAACTGGATAAGTCGTCATTGCGATAATAATTATAGCAGTCAAGCAACAAGTCGATTAACGCCAAGAAGCTTTTACTCGACTACCTTTGAGAAGCTTTCCTTTTCCCATCCGTAGCCGATTGGTGCCGTGCTATCCAAATGGGCAAGCCCCGTGGAATACGCATGACGCTTAAGCACGTGAACCATCGACACGAGCAGCGGTGGCCTGACAAGGATTACAAAAAGGCCCAAATGGGCACGAGGTGGAAGGCAGAGAAAGTGGGAGTAAAAGCCAAACAGCCCAACTCTGCCATCAGGATGTGTGTGCGTGTACAGTTAATCAAAAACGCCAAGAAGGTGACAGCGTTCGTGCCGCGCGATGGTTGTCTCAACCACATTGAGGAGAATGACGAGGTACTAGTGGCAGGGTTAGGGCAAAATTATTAAAATGTCAATATAAATGTGACGAAATCATCATCATCATCATCATATCAGCCGATGGACGTCCACTGCAGGACATAGGCCTTTTGTAAGGACTTCCAAACATCACGGTACTGAGTCGCCTGCATCAAGCGAATCCCTGCGACTCGCTTGATGTCGTCAGTCCACCTGGTTGGAAGTCGGCCAACACTGCGCTGTAATGAAATAACCAAGAGAAATGGAAAGGGTAACTTGAATTTTCGACCTTCAACAAGAAATAAGGTACGGCAAGTTAAATCGACTGCAAGTAACAGCGCAATAAAATTACAGAATATCGACTAAAATTATCGCTAATACGCAAACGGTTTCCTGTGGCGCAAACAAAATGGCTCCAATCGTAAAATACTTCACATTTTACGTCCAATAAACGGTGTGATAAAATAAGGAGCTTATAAAACCGAATAAAAAGGCATGACAGAGTTCCTTCACGGTCGGCGCTCGGTAAAAAAATGTCGTAAAAAGTTTGTTATCTTAATACTTTTGTTAACTGGGAGGTACATAGTAGCTTTAGGTTATGCATTACTAATATTATAACTGAGAACAACGTTCCTGGCATGAATAATATTTAAAAAAAAGTTGCTTCTAAAAGTCACAGTAAGCTGAACTATTATTAAGTATACGGCATCTATTTTACGTATGCTGCACCCGTAGTGAGTAGTAATTTGCAAGCTCGTTACAAATTACTACTCACTACCGGTAGGTACACTAAGGAAATGAAATTTATTGCTAATATAAGTCTCTGTACATCGGTGCTGAGGAATCTGATTTGAGTTTGAAAAAACCTGTAGCTCAGGATAAATTATTTACTTCAGTGTAGCAATTTAACCATCAACCAACCATTGAATTATTATAATTAATAATATTAACTTTTTTACTTCTGCTACTTTAATTTACTTATTAGTGTAAACACTTTAGTAATATTGAAAAGTGCTTTGCCTGTTTAAATACGTTTTTTTCTGTACAGTTGAGTAGTTGGGCATGTAACAAACGTAACAAATATGCTAGTAGGTTTAAATTCAAATTCGAAATTCATTTATTTTAACTAAGCTTAGTTTACAAGCACTTTCGAAACATCAGGTAATAATGTTATAAGTAGATAATGGTGATAATAATTAGTCAAAAACTTACAATTAAAGTTACGAGTTTAGTAAATATTAGCATTAAATCACTACCCCTACAAAAATTATCTATATCTGTGTGTGCCAGGAATGTTCGAGTTAGGTATTGTTTTGTTGATCATTTAGTCTCACCTCTACGTATCGGAAGTACCGTTTGATCTATTTCTTGAAAATGATTAAATAATTAATAATGTAACAAGCCGCATTAGTTATTAATTCATTCATCTGGAAATTAAAAACATTTTCATTTAAAACTGCCTACATCATCACTTACAGTAAACTACGACGCCCGCGACTTCGTCCGCGTGGAATTTAGTTTTTCACAAAAGAATTTAGTTTTTCACAAATCCCTCAGGAACCATGGATTTTTCCGGGATAAAAAGTATATGTTAATCTAGAGTATTATCTATTTCCATTCAAAATTTCAGCCAAATCGGTTCAGTAGTAGAGGCGTTAAAGAGTAACAAACATCCATACAAACTTTCGCGTTTATAATATTAGTAGGATTGTCGTCAGTAGTCATACAATAAATCTGTCGATAAAAACCTAATAGCAATTCCACTAACCTCATTTCCAACTCATTGGTGTAGCCATTAGAAACGAAGGTATCATCGTAGTCTGGCAGGGAATACTTGGTTCTCCTCATCATGAGGAGTTTGGGCATCAGCTGCAGGAACAGCTTCTTCATCCATGGCGACATCGTGTGGGTGGATGGTGACCTGTATAGGACAATTACTTATTGAACCTATATATAGAAAAATAAACGTCATTGTTGTTACAATTAAGTTTTTTGCATTACACGGGAAATTTTTGGCCCGAATATTGCTTTTTAAAACTTATCAATCTGGATTTTTTTTTATCATTACTGGACAATTTAGAGCAATTATAAACAATGTTGAAAATTTTTATTCACGATGTTCGTTATATATTACAACACGAATTATATTATGTCCTGTCAGGGAAATTTTAGTAAATTTTCTATCTATCAAGTATTTTTCGGTGGAGAGATTTTAGTCAAGTTTCTTTCTATCTATTAATTTTACGTGGAGAGTTTTTAGTCAAGTTTCATTCTATCTATTAATTAGGTGGAGACATTTTAGTCAATTTTCTTTCTATCTATTTCGGTGGAACAATTTTAGCCAATTTTCTTTCTATCTATTAATTTATCGTGGAGAGATTTTAGTAAATTTTCTATCTATATTTTTTTTTATTTTAACTACAAAAGATGTCAAAAGAAAATTGAATGATTATAAATTGTCTATCCTTTGCGAGAGGTGCTTCTATTTTACAGCATTGCTAGTGCATGAATCACGCATAAGTACTCTTTGTTTTGTGGTATGAACATATTACCTAGTTAATTAGTTATCTTATCCATATTCATCCATGTCCCTTTTGTACATTGAGACGCTAAATAGCGTCTCATTTTCTTTCGTCAACTTCAATTATCATGCAATGTAATAGCATTATTCATTTTACAAAAAAAAATCACCAAGATAAATGAATATTAATTATTATTAATCATTTAAAATAAAAAGGACACCCATCACAAAATATCGAATACCGCTTGATATAGTTAAAGATTTTTGGTAGATAGTTTATGGTTATTAGACGTCCTCTAAAAAACGGGTTTTGCGACGTTTAAGGACGTTTTAGTGTTCAGTTACACGAGCGGCAGATGCTACCTACGACCGCAATCGACTGCCGCAGAGACGTTGCCGACTGCAGTCGAGTGCCGTCGCCTACCACCGAGACGTCACCGACTGCAGTCGATTGCGGTCGTCGATAGAGTTGCCGCTCGTGTAAATGAACCCTTAGGGTGGACGAAGACCGCGAGCGAGCGAAGACTACTCGAGGACTAGTCGTACTAAAGCATTACCTGCCAATGCAATGCTTTAAGCAATGTGTTAAAAAACATTTACTTAGTCGAGGTTCGAGGTTACTACAACATTGATGAGTTCCTCAAAGATAAAAGCGCTTGGAGGCCATTGGATCAGCTTCCACCTTCACACAGGAAATAAAACTATAAGAAATTGTAATTGTTATCAATTGTAAATTATAATACTGTATGACTTTTTCAAAAGAGCAACTGTTGAGTTTCTTGCCGAATCTTCTATATCGATCTTCTCAGCAGAACCTGCCTTCCGAACCGGTGGTAGAATCTTTACAAATAGTCAACTGACGTGTCAAAAGTGCTTGTAAACTGAGCCTACTTTGAAATAAATGATTTTTTAATTTGATTTGATTAAAAATACAACAAATTTCTAACCACACAACATAAATGTATCACACAGCAAAGCTTCACGCATTCAATGAAAGCGCTGCATCGCCACACTTGCCATATTTCAGCCGCCCATTGTCCGCTATCGAGCCAACTGTACAATGAGCCTCGATTTATGACGCACGCCTTTACACATACTAGACCATCTATTTTATTTTGCAATTTTGCAGTCCCCGATGACAAAGTGCCATTTCCACGTATAATGTTGTGTTATTTGGCTATCGTCGCATGATCGGGAAGAAATCGTTCAATCATCCCGGTACGTTCACAATAAGTACGTTATTTATATAGACTGCGCAATGATAGTCAAGTTATTTACATAATATCTCGAACGACGTTTTCTTTGTAGGGTTCCGTATTCAACAGAAAACCGATATAGTTTCGCGATCTCCGCCTGCGGTTTTTTTTTAATATTTGCCATATCTTTTAAAATATATTAACCAACTTTCCCATTCCCCTTAGTTTTTCCCGTGGTTCTTTCAGAAACGGCTTTAATTAATACGTCATCGCCTTCAAAGTGATCAGCAGGGTAGCACATACATGGTTATTTTTCGCTTTTTAGTTTATTTTTTGTGATTTTGAAGTCGGTTGAACTTTTTTGTTAAAAATATTTTTGACCAAGCTACTTCACAACCAGGCTCTTCTCTTCATATTGGTTAAGAGGATACAGACATAAACAAATATCAATATTCATTTATGTCAATTATTAACTATTGAATATTGATATAAAACTTAGGCTAGGCATGAGCCAAGGCGGTATATTACATTGTGGGTATGAACTCTTTCTTGTGAAAGTTAATAAAATTAATATTTTCGTGCGTCAATTCTCGTCATTAGAGGAAAGTTAGGGAAGGGAGAAAAGAGGTAGATACAATAATGATCAATAATATTTTACTCAAATGTTTTCCTAAACTTAAGGTTGCCTAGAATAGATCGCTATGAAGCGATAAGTACCTACGCCTTTTTGTATCACACTTCCTATTTTCTTATTTGTTTGTATCCTTGTTTTGTGGTGTACAAAAAAAAGTATATAAAAAAATAATGCCTTTAGATTAGGCTACAATCTGCCTTTTATATCTGTGATGCAATATATCTGTTTATATATATTATATGTATATATATATATATATGTCATATTAATTATTGTATGTTGGCATTTATCTTTATGTTATTATCATTTTATTTATACGCTCTTATCAAGGTTTTTTGTTTTTTGGTTTTTTATTTTGTGTTTTATTATATGAATTTTTATTTTGAATTTAACGTAACGTCATCCGGGTCTCAGCTGAAAATCAGCGCTGCGCATTGCTTTCCAGCGATGAACGGCTAATGCTGAGCTGTAAACCCTTTCTGTTTGGTGTCACAGACAGTCATGTAATATCTAAGATAGGATGTACTGTTTGTGACACTAAAAAGTGAATAAACTTATTTTCTTTCTTTCTTTCTTTCATTAAAAACACGTTCGAACAAAGCCGGCTTCAAAAAAATCTCTAACAATGTTTTGCCATAACATAAAATTGAGATACCGCCAAATATCAGGAAATTATTAATTACACTCTCGATCAAGTCATCAATATTCTCTATCACCCCCACTACCTTTAAACGGCTCAACCGATTTTCATCAAACATGTCTAAGAACACTCGCCCATAAGTCACCTTTAATACAAAAAAATTGAAATCGCTTCATCCGTTCTATGCTTCTATGCTGAGAAACTCTGCTGAGGTCGTTGAGCAAAGCAAAGTAAAGTATACCTACTTGTAATAAACAAAGTAACCTCTGTCTCATATTAGTAGAACACTCCAGTTCAGTTAAAAGTTATTTAAATATTTATTTAGATCGTTTCATTAACTTCCCCACTTATAATATTGCTGTGATTGCTTCACGCCGAGTCAATTTTAATTTTAAATAAATAGTCATCACGTAATTCCGTAACACAGACAGAGTTGGCAATTTGTTTTGCGTTTAATTAAGCTTTGTATTTATTGCTTTTTAACTTAATTTGATGGAAACTGTCACGCTTTTAATTATGTTGAGCTTAATTGCAATATTGGAAGGGTGGCTACAGACCACGTACAAGTAGGAAAGGCTTTAGGTACGGACAAGGAAATGGAGGGAGCTTAGGAAGCTTAACACAAATGAACTCAACTATCAGAGGATATTAGGACAAGAGCTTGCGGTAGGGTGACCTCATTTTATGTAAGCTTAAAAGGAGAAGCCCGAAATTGAGTGGGCTCAATTTCGGGCTTCTCCCTTCTCCCTTCTCCTCAGAAAGATACAGAAATAAAAAATGTACTGAGATTCATGTATTTTTTACACTATTTAAATCTTGGACGAAATAATATTGGCCATCAGGGAAAATAAGCTGATTTCATTATTTTCCAACTCCCAGCTTTAGAAATGCTAGTTTCACTGAATGCCGTCGGTTGTCAGTTGTTTTTAAAAATGCACGCTGTTTTTAAATGTGAACGTCAATGTCATCGGATACATTTGACAGTAAATTCATTCTATGTAATCTTTATCAAACTGACAGTGATTTTGAAAAAAAGCGCGGGAACGTTTGAACTAAGTGGGCGCATCTTTTTAAATAATTTTCTGATAAATTGTTTTAAAGTATTTATTAGACCAAATTTTAAGTTTCGGGAGCCCCTTATCATGGGGGGCTCCAGGTTTAAGAGAAAAAAAGAGGCTTCGCCTTCTCCAAGTGGCGGTTCAAGTGACTGTGAAATGGAGCAGGAAAAATTTACTCCCTTCAAATCCAGCAATTATATACGTAAATACTTCGAAAATACACGCAACAATGAATATATTGTATTTTTAACCAGCAATAATTCCGAAAACCCCATAGGAGAAAAAGAAAAACTAAATATTTCGTCTGGAATCAGACAGTATTGTGTTAACGGTGTGAAATATCTAAAAACAATAAATAAATTTAAAGTAGGTATAGTATTTGATATTGCAAATAATGCCAATGTATTTATACAAAATGAAAAATTCCACAAACATCTGAACTTAAATCCTAGTATCCCGGCATCTGCTACCGAGGTCACAGGTGTACTAAGGGGAGTTCCTCTTACACTTTCTAATAAGGAAATATTTAATCTACTAGCTAGTACATGCAACATAATTCAAGTAAGAAGATTAATGTCAAGAGTTAAGTCATCAGAACAATATACATTTCAGCCTACAGGGACGGTAGCAATCACTTTTGCGGCCACCCAGCTACCAGATTACGTTCATTTGGATTCTTGGAGGCACGAGGTAAGTCCTTATATACCTCCTGTTAAGCAATGCCTTAAATGTCTAAGATTTGACCATATTGCAAAGTATTGTAAAAATGCAGTAAAATGCAGTATTTGCACAGAAAATCACAATTTCAAGGACTGTACTATCGATAAAACCAATGCTAAATGTAGCAATTGTGGAGGCAACCACATAGCAGTCTCCGCAGAGTGTCCCATTAAAAAGAATAAAATTAACGAAAATAAAATAAAGGCGAGAGCTGTTAAGTACTCAGATTTACTCAATGAAAAGTCATTTCCACCCTTACATAATGATCCAAATAAGCAATTACAAAATGCTTTCAAGTCTGACACCTTTTTAAATTTATTAGTAGAATCAATCATTAAAATCATAGCAACAAAAACAGATAATAATCCAATTAGTACAAATAATATAAAAAACATTCTCCTTGAAACATTCAGTAAAAAGCCATCTTCCAAAAAATAATGGATTATATTAACATAGTTCAGTGGAATGCTCAGAGTTTGCTATGTAATCAACATATTTTAACACAATTTTTATATGAACATGACATTCACATTGCCTTAATATGTGAAACATGGCTTAAGCCAGAAAAAAAATTGAATATCAGGGGCTACAATATTGAAAGAAAAGATATAGGCAGCAAACATAATGGTGTCGCAATCATTATACACAAAAGTATATCATACACAAATATAAACACTTATTGTGACAATGATCATCAAAATATATGCATAGGAATTAAGATTTATGATAAAGAAATAAGTATTATTAGTTTTTATAGCCCACCTAGTGCTAATTTTAACAGAAGTATTTTAGATTCATTAATTAAAAATATTCCAAAGCCTCTCATACTTGGTGGCGATTTTAATGCTAATCACACAGTTTGGGGAAGTTATGATATTAACAGTAGAGGTAGAAATCTTCTTGAGGTCATTGATGATAACAATTTAGTCTTATTAAATAACGGGGAGCTGACAACTATTGGCTCGCTATCTTGGCGCCCTAATGTTTTAGATATATCTCTTGTTTCTCCATCTCTTGCTTTGAATTGTAATTGGTCTGTTCATGATGACCCTCTTGGATCATATCATTTGCCTGTAATTTTAAATGTACTAGTACGACAGAATGATATTGAAGATATAAGAGGAGGTCACAATTTACCAAAATTCCCCAACTATAAAACTATAAATTGGGATATTTTTAATAAAGAAATGCAAGACATGATTTCAGGTTTTATTTTGGAGGAAAATTCGCCATTGGATACATATATGAAATTTATTAACTTAATTCATAAAGTTGTGCAAAAATCTACCCCAAAAAAAAAATACATAAAAAATACCCAAATAATTTTAAAAAAAAGTTGTGTCTTCCATGGTGGAATAACAAATGTACCAACGCTGTTCAAAACTGTAAGCAGGCATACATACAATTTAAACATGATCCAACACAAGAAAATTACTTAAGTTTTAAAAAATTACAAGCTTTAAAAAAACTAACTTTAAAGAGGGAAAGAGAAGCTAGTTGGCATGAGTTATGTCAATCTTTTAATCGCACCACTCCTTTAACAACAATTTGGACATTTATGAAAAAATTTAATAAAACATATTCTTATAAAAAAAAATTTAACAACAATGACAGAGAGTGGGTTTTAAATTTTTTAAATAAATATACTCCTGACTATGTAAATATAAATAGATTAAACTTTGTTGACAATTCTATTAATCCTACCAACAGCTTTCTCTTAAACCCATTCACAGTTACAGAGTTAAAAACAGCAATACATTACAGAAGAGACACAGCATTTGGTTTAGATGGTATTCCATATATTTTATTAAAAAAATTGGATGATAATGTATTGAGAATCTTGTGTCACATTTTTAATAACTTATGGACAAACAATCTCATTCCTGAAGATTGGAAAGTTGACTGTTTGATACCAATATTAAAACCTCACAAAAAAGAATTTCACGAAGACTCTTACCGTCCAATAACTTTAACGTCTTGTGTTGGTAAAATATTTGAACAGCTTTTAAAACAACGTCTTGAATACTACATCGAAACAAACTCTATCTTGCCTGAAAACCAATTTGGTTTTAGAAAAGGAAAATCTGCTCAAGAAAGTATCAGCTTATTACAACTTGATATTCAGAAATCAATAGCCCAAAAAAAACTTATGGTCTCTGTATTTCTTGATATAGAGGGAGCATTTAATAATGTAAATTTGGATATACTGTGTAATGAACTTTCCAGCATTGGATTACCTAAAAAATTGATTAATTGGATATTTAGCTTCTTGTATGAGAGGAAAGTATTTGTTAAATGGAATAACAGTTTGTATGGTCCTCAATATTCTTCTAAAGGCGTATGTCAAGGAGGAATATTGAGTCCTTTGTTATTTATACTTTACATACATAGAATAAATGTAAATTTAGATCCTTACATCAACAATCTACAGTTTGCAGACGACTTAGTAATTTATTCAACTGGAAATTCCATAGACCAAATAACAAACAGAATCAATCTGAGTTTACTCAAATTGCAAAAATATTTTAACTACTTAGATATAAATATCAATTCAGAAAAATCCAAAGTAGTTACTTTTGGAAAAAGAACCCTCCCTTTAGCACACATTTATTACAATAATACTTGCATAATGGCAGCATTGGAAGTGAAGTTCCTGGGTATATTACTAACTAGTAATATGTCATGGAACAAATATGTTGATTGCATAGTAGTCAAGGCTTCTAGAGCTTTGAACATTTTGAAATCACTGACCAAAACATATTGGGGAGCTGATCCTAAAATTTTACTTTTACTTTATAAGTCATTAATCCGTAGTCACTTTGAATATGGTTATTTATGTTATGCTTTCAATAAAAACTTATTAAAAAAGCTTGAAGTCATTCAAAACTCAAGTTTACGCCTTATTACAGGAGCCTTCAAAACAACTCCAATTAATATTTTGCAAATAGAATGCAATATTCCTCCTCTATGTGCTAGATTTAATTATTTAAAAAATAAATTTTTGTTAAAAATATACTCATTAAAATCCAATAATTTGTTAAAGAATCTTAAAAGGGCCGAATCAATAATATTGAACACAAATTCCTCATTCTTGCTCCATGGTTTATCTGAGTATTTACAGTTCCTCGAAACCTTTAATATTCACAGAACAGAAACTAACTGGCCATGCTTTGATGGAACTTATGATTCCAAATTTTTTAATATTAATATAGAAATAGATAGTTCTGTTACTTCAAGAGAGACATTCTATGATAAGATTTCAAATTGGCCAAATCACAGAATTATATATACAGATGCATCAAAGAATGATAACAATACTTCAATAGCAATTTATGATAGCAAGTCAAAGATTGGCTCTGGTGAGCAAATTGATCACAGTACAAGCATTTTTTCAGCTGAAGCACTTGCAATTCTGTCAGCATTACAATACATTGGAAATCATAAAGACTACACTTCATATTGGACGATTGCAAGCGATAGTATGAGTGTTCTTAAGGCTCTAGTCAGTTGCAGGCTTTATGCTAAAAGTAATTATATATTATATGAAATTAGGAATAAAATTCATCAGCTTTATTTAAATGGAATTTGTATAATTTTGGTTTGGGTTCCTGGACACACAGGAGTGAGAGGCAATGAAAATGCTGATTTCTTAGCAAAAACCATATCAAATTACAACATACAAAACTGTCAAACTAACAAAAGTTGCGCTGCCGTCCCATATACAGATATTCATAACAATTTAAAAAATAGATTTGTAAATGAATGGCAAGAGATAAGGAACTCCCCTGAACATGTAAATAAAGGATTGTGGTATAACTTCAAAGATAATATAAATAAAAAGCCGTGGTTTTGTAAAGATACAATTTATAAGAACAGAAAATACTATACAATAATTTGCAGGTTAAGATTTGGACATTGCCGCATTAATTCACACTTATATCGATTAAAATTAATTGATTCATCATCATGTAACTTCTGCAATTGCAATGAATCTCAGACACTAGATCACATATTCTTCTCTTGTGCATCATTCGGCATACAGCAAAGATTACAATGTATTATTGGAAATAGATAGGCAACTCTAACTTTTTTCGGAACGCTTGTGATAGCGCCATCTAGTGTCTAGCTACGGAATTTTTAGTATAGTATCCATTATGTTATAAAAATAATAATGCATATTTTTTGTAAAGGAGAGATTTTTGATTTTGTAATAGTTGAAGAAACCAATTGAGAAAAACAAAAAAAAAAGACAAAAAGTTTTCTTTGTTACCCCCAGGCTCGAACTCAGGATTATTAGTTCGTACCTTTGTCATGCACCACTAGGCCAAATAACTATATGAAACATCGTTGAAATTAATGTACGGTTACTGTCTTTCTTTAATAATCCTTTTGCTTCAGAAATACAAACACATTCTTCCTATTACGCGTCAAAATTAAAAGGATAAATAATTCTTTTTTTTTTGGTTTTTTTTCCATACTTACAGGGTTTGAATCTCTAAAAACATTATAATACATACACACCATAAGTAATTGAATTTACTATCCTGGAATCTTAAATCTAGGATGTAGATGGCGCTGCTTCATAAAGATTTCACGTTCTTCTAAGTTGCCATGGCATGGCATACAGCGCCTAATGCTGATTGATCACTTAATCAGTATTTACAAAAAGATAGAAGACTTGCCGCGCTCATTGCAAGATTTGTTAAAAAATCCTCTAAATTATAAATACTTATATCACTTTATTATTAACACAGTTCAAGAAATTTGAATTTAATTTTGATCACGGATTTACGATTTACTATTTAGAGTTAGACTTTGACATTGACATCACGGAAATACCTACCAAATATGAGAAAATAATGGGCCAATCCCAAAGATATAATACATCACAGATAAGACTCTAAAGATAAAAATATGACATTACAAGATTGGATTGGACCAATCGGAAATCGGAAAGTTTATACTTATTAATACAATCAGATGAATCTTCAAAGATTAATATTTATAGAAGAAAATCTATAACATAACACACGATAGACAAGGCTATGCCTAATAAAATACAAACTCAAGAAAGAACTTCATTGACGTCTGAACAGGCTGTATGGTCAACGATCTTTGCCTGTCCCAAAGTTGGGGACAAATAAAAAAAAAAAAAAAAAAATCAAACTGACAGTTTTCCAAATGATTTTTGGCTGGTGGGAGGCCGTGGCTAGTTACAACCCTACCGGCAAAGACGTACCGCCAAGCGATTTAGCGTTCCGGTACGATGTCGTGTAGTTACCGAAAGGTGTGTGGATTTTCACCCTCCTCCTACCAAGTCAGCCCGCTTCCATCTTAGACTGCATCATCACTTACCACCAGGTGAGATTGTAGTCAAGAGCTAACTTGTAAAGAATAAGTTTATAACATAATATGTCAAATTAATGTCAAATCTGTAGAAAAACTGTAATTTTGATACAGATAATGTAACGAATTTGATATCAAACGGATCCGATCAAGTTGTGCAAATGCACATATAACAAGTAATTTAGTTGGTTTATCCAACGCAGATTTTCCTGAAAATGGCCTCGTGAGATTTTCTTATTAAGTTCTAATTTAGTGTAACTATTCAGCTTTGTATCGTTTGAATTTTTTGGGCCCAAGTTTGTATGGAGACTGGATTTCTCCTTTGTGAGCCTATGCTCCTACCATAGCTGATATGAAGACTAGGGTAGCTAAATATGACGTTTAGACCATGGTAGCTTAGCGTAGAAGGTAGCAGGCTTAATATACTTGCACTTAATTAGCACTTCCCTTGCTGGCTAAACTTTTTGAGGTTGACATTGAGAATTTGATGTCCATTTTTTTTTACTGTTGACGCGTGCTCATAAAATCCGATTCCGTTTCAGCCTCCCTAGCTAAGTAAGCCTAGCCTCGCAATGACAGATCTTGATCACGTGACCTGTCGATAGCAAATGTCATTCCCATACATCTTTCTAGTTTTCGAAGCGTTAGCGATCGTAGAAAGAGAATCGACGTGCCACTTGGCTAGAGGGCAGATCCGATCTAGTGGTAGATGTAACCAATCGATTTAGCTTTCCGATGAGTGCCTTCTCTGAATAAGCTTTCATCTTAGACTGCATCGTTCCTTAACATTAAGTAAAATCGCCATCAAAGGTTAAATAAAAAAATAACTGGTTAAATCATCTTATTTGCTACATTTTTCGCTTTCTTTCATTTATTTGTATTGTCGGGTAATTGCTAACACATGATCGACTACTAGCAAAGCGAGCCTGGGCCTCTAGCTATGTGGCACGTCGATTCTTTTTCTACAATCGCAAACGCTTCAAAATTTAAATATTGTATGCAAATGACATTCGTTATAGACAGTTTACGTGATCAAGTTATCGACCGGATCTGTCATTTTCATATATTTTTAGTTTTCAAATCAATATTCCATGACTTCCGGCCAGCTTACAGTCGACAACAGATATTTGAGCAAACAGTGCACTTCATAGATGCATTAATACACTACCTACCCGGAGGAATAATTTTGAACCTATATTTACAAAATATAGGTGGTAAATCGTACCACTGTTACTATTTTACCATCGCACTGCAAGACACCGGATCGGTTTCCCTCCCTATGTCACTGACATCCCTAGAACCTAGATTTTCTTCTTCGTTTCTTATTCGTATGGCTAGGGTATGGATCTCTCCCCCGAGGTCAGTGTTTCCTAATTTCCTACAACGTGGGCATCTTTAAGAAGAGGCATCTTCTAGGTAAGCGAACCACCTTAGGCCACACTACAATTACCATTAGGTGGGATCGTGGTCAAGCGCGAGCTTATTCAATATAAAAAAAATTAAAAATATTGGGACATATACGTATAATGCATACTGTAGTTAAAAGCTCTGTGCACGCCACTAAGGGTAGGGGTACACGACCTCAAGCTAACGTGCGGTTTCGCCAAAACCGTCACCATAAAGTATTTACACCCAAATGTGGGATTGTTTTAACTTTGTGCACGGTGCAATCTAACCGCCATGTTCATTTCTGCTGCTTGTATATTTGTGTCCTGTGATTGTTTATTAGGTAAATTATCTGTTGAACATAATCCGGGGTTCAAACCCCGGACCTCCGACTTGTAAGTCCACCACATACCACTGCGACACGGAGGCCGTCAAAAGTTTCATGTTGTCATAGCATACACCCATTATCATCACCTTTATTAATGTCCCATTTATTGCAGGCCTCTACTTTTTTAAATTCTTATCCTATATTAATAATAAATTCAGAAGCCCTATTTAATGCCTTAATAAAGTAAATAGTGCAGCATATAAAATTAATTGTAAACATGCTATTCAGGGTTGTGCAATAATTTATTTAAAATTGTTTATTCATTCTGCCTGCTTTACTATTTTTTTTAATTAAGAATTTAATTATCTTGTTTTCATCATACTTCATTCAATAACTCCAAAAAGACATTAGCCATTCCATCTTAGATTGAATCATCAATTACTATCAGATGAGATTGTAGTCAAGCCCTAACTTGTAAAGAATAAAAAAAACACAAATCTAACCAAAACCTGTTACGTGGTTATATTTGAGACCGTGACAGTGTATATTAAAATACTTTATACTACTAATTGGCTAAAGTTGACAAGTTTTATATTAATCTGATGTGCATTTTCATTTATTAAAAACCTAATTTAAAAGTGTTGTAAATCAGAGAATGTGAAAACAGCGGGTCAGTGGAGGTAGGGGCTAAATCTACAAAAGGAGTAACTTCCGTATACTGAAACGTTATTTGGCAAAAACTCAAATATTACATACATATAATATATGCTATTGGTCTGAAAACGTGATGACCATAGACATTCAAAAAGCGTTTGAAACTTAGCAGTCCATATTTCTAACATGGACAACTTTGAACTTTGTCTCATGGCGCCTTTTAAAGAACAGGTAATAAAATGCAAAACCTTAATCATCATATTACGTAGGTATCTTGTTATAATATTTTCTACGAGATAATTTAGATCAAAACAAATCTCCATAGTCACCCTCCGTACCTATTTTGCTATGGAAGGAAAATGGGCTGCAAAATTTTAAAATTTACAAAATGACGACATTCTGGTGGTTATTCGTTAGTAAATCCTTAAATTAAAATTAGTTAGAAACTGTACAATTTCTTTAATTTTAAATTCAGTATTCGGAAGTCAAAGAAATTTACTAGAAGAGAGATAGAGACAGAGATTAAAACAGAGTGGGACAGGACAGCAGATCTGCTACCAATGGTTACAACACTTACCTAAAATGCACATTCAGAACGCATACCGTCATCCATACACTTAGCGACACCAAAATCATCGTAAACAGCAAATACTTCCCTAACAGCGGTATGGCTAGAGACGTGGGCGGTATAATTTCAGCCATTAACAGGAAAAACACGGTCAGTGATACCAGAATTGAGATGCTTAACGATATCTACGAGAGAGAAAGAAATATATCATATAGTTTACCTGAAATGGACGTTTACAATGCATACAGTGACCCAAACGCTGAGCGAGACGAGAATCATTGTGAATAGCAGATATTTCCCGAGCAAGGGGATCGCCAAAGACGTTGGCGGGATGATCTCGGCCAGACCAAGGAAGAACACAGTGAGGGACACCAGGATGGAGATGCAGAGCGATATCTAAAGGAGAAAAGTCCTTTTTGAATGACATTGTACAGTTTTAGAATTTAAAGTGAGTGACATTCTTGGTTATAAATAAACACGACAGTACTCACGGCATTAAATGATCAGTGTATAACCGACTAGTTTATTACTCATCTGGCCTATTCACTAATTTTGTTCTATCAACTATAATTAACATCAAATCAATAACAACCGCAATTATTGTATTCCGTAAAGGCTATTATTGCTAACGAAATTCACAATGTCAAACACATTGGTTAGTAGTTTTGATCAGTTAGTAATAAATAAATAGTGAATACGAAATTCTTTTAATTAATAATTACTAACAATAGCTAGTTAGTAAATCCACTAGATTTCTCAAAGTTAGTGAAAAGGCCAGTAGGATTAAGTACTTTTAGCTACTTAACTATTTATCAATACGCACCAGTTTAGATGGCTTTTGATTACAGTTTAAACTAGTCGGTCAGATTTTAATCAAATAAAAGCATGAGTTCAAGCGTTTTTATTTAAAATTTTAACAACGTACAATTTTGATAATAGCATTGTCTTTCCACAAGTACTAAAAAATCTAAAATATCTTCATAAATGTAGATACATTTTATGGCCCTTAATAGCACAATTTGGTTTGAATAACACTTTTATCCAAGACTAAGCAAATAATATAAATACTATTTTTAAATAGACAGTCGTTGAAAACTTTTAAGTATCCATAAGCTATTGTAAATATATTTTACTAAGATAACTTGCACTTAAGTACTAAGATAAGTTAACTTATCTTTTAGCGTTATTAATCGGTAATTGGCATGAAAGTTAGGTACGTACATACAGATAATAAATATTTAATAAATTACGCAAGTAGAAAAATCTATAATTAATTTACTAGGAAATAATATAGAGATAGTTATATATTTAGTAGAAGAGTTATAGTAGTAATAGCTAGTGGAAAGACAACAATAAATGAAAAGCAAAATCATATAAATGATACTAGCACACCCACACAACTAACTAATGAATCAAAAAAGACCATAGCTGGAGCAGGCAAGAGGTTGGACTTACGAACGGATGGAAGGATGGAAATACATGAAATGATTGGTTGTATTTTGTTATAATTAAAAACACCAAATGCATACGTGCAAATCAATTTTGAAATGACTATTGTTTGTATGATAGATCAGATTGGAGTTAAAGTTGCTGAAAACGTTTATGACGATGAACAAATTTTACATTACTAGTAACTAATTTTGAAATAAATCACTCAAATTTCTAAATTGTCTAAAAACTAAGAATGTGAACTATGAACTTTAACGTACGTAGAGTCTGTATGTAGACCTTTCGATTTTATTAATTTCAGAATTGATTTACTAATCTAACACTAATGCGTTAAATATTTTGGATTTCGTCAATCACGTTTAATCTGACTTACTATCGACTAATGACAGGGCTTGATTAATCAACGTATTCAGCATCTTATACCTCTATAAATAAATCAAGATTCAAACGTAAACCGAAAACAAATGTAACAACATTATACCGAGTGTTTAACGACATCAATATTATAAAACCTTTATCACATGACATCACATACACATCTAATATAATTTTTATTGCTGATTCTCGTCTAAATTATAATGCAAATAATAAGCACACAAAATTTTATGACGTTACCTTTTCACCAGAATCGGATGGCAAGTAAAACACGAGCACAGTTAAAAACGTTAATCCAACACAAGGAATAATCAGATTCACTGTGTAAAACAGAGTTTTTCTTCGCATTGTCAATTTAAATGTTATATCTGAAACAAAAATAACTGATGAATTAAATTTAGGCAACAATAAAGAAACTTAGGAAAACAATTTGTCAAGCAGTCAAGCAAAAACTTTTTAGGATATTGGACTGTTAGTTGCAGCTTTTTACTATAATATTGACTTAAATGACTATCGAAACAATATAGGTTGACTCAACAATCCACATGGTGGTTATCTCGTGGGCAAGGTTCAAGAATGAAATTTTCATCATTTAGACACATACTCTCAATTCATTTAATGTGGATTGAAATTTAATCCACAATTTTTTTCAAAGTAAAGTGGTCCTAATCACTACTGTTTAAAGTTTACTTTGAAGATATTTGAGGTTTATATTCTATTCCATGTTTACAAATAGGGCCGATAGAGTGTACTTACAATAAACACAACCAATAATTAAAACAACGAGAAACTTTCTCAGCGAAGTAACTATGCAAATTTATATCAATTTTTAGTTTATTCAAATAAATTAGTATCTTACCAGAAAAAGGTTCAGGGCAGCATGGGTAATATTCCTCATTTCTAGTGGCTGGTACTTCAAGTATATCCCATTCCACAGACAAATAGAACTCACTGAGATCTATTCCAACATGCACAAGACTACTACCAGGCAGTTGGTCCATATGTTTTAGGTCCACCTGTTAATAAAATCGGTTAAATTTGTTTTCCTATTCTCGTTCTATATTATGCTGATAATCTTCATGATACTATCTAATAAGTAATAATGTTACCTGTGCTCCATTATAAGTCCACGAGCCAAATTTCATGAAGCAAGTTTGCTCGTCGAACGGAAAGTATTCTACGTTTATTTCACACGATGATTTGTATATCGCTGGTGGTTTCCAATTCACTTCGCCCGTGTACTTTAATGTTGCTTTTGTCATTAGTGTCACCTGTAATATAATAATTGATATTTTAATTCGCCAGTTTTAAATTAATCTCATCATTTGTTTGTTTGTTTAACTAAAAACTTTCCCTCTCTTTTGTTCCTTTATCTTTTCGTGTCCTTTGCTGATAAATATTTTCTGAGTTATTTCAATTAAAATGCAATTTCGTTTTGAAAAATTTCTTTAATTCAAAATTACCAATTCAGCAATAATGAACAGAGCCCAAGAGGAATTTTACTGTACGCCATGCGCCTTTATACGCCCATTTCTGCCGCCTTTGCGTTCTAGATTGAAGAGTATGTTAACAGATTAATGACGCCCACCCTTCCAGGGCATGGGTTGGCGGCGTCTTTGACGAAACCTTCTAGAGTACCTTGCTAGACGTTATCTGTTGCGATAGTCCGAATAATTAGTATCATCCCTTCTAGAACTATAAAAGAAACGGCAATGTTTGTAGTAATTCCCTTTGTGGCAGAGCTTATTAGGGAAACTACTAAGACGATGCCTATTTCTGAATGTATTTCTGTATATTGTCAGAAAAGTGTAGCTTTGTAGCTGTAATTGCTCTAAAATATGCTACAAATTATGTCTCAGGTAATGTAATGCAGGGAGAACGTCCATTGGTAATGATGATGAATGTAAAACTTGCTCTAAGCATGTCCGAAGTATGCTGTGTAGGCGATGAATTTTCACTGATTATATCAGATGGGACATTTTTGTTCCGGAAACTATTACTAATAAAAATATTGTCAATATTATAACTTACTTCGTAATTTCCGTCCCAATTATTATAAAGGACGATATCAGGTAGCCAAATATGTTCCGAGGGCACATACAGCATTTCAAGTCCACCATAGTCGTCAGGATTCCATTGCAGCTTATAGTCAAACCATTTCTGGAATTACGAACAACACAATTTTTTTAATAATTCTAACAATGACCATATTTTAAAACAAGCATAATAAAGCATAACATAATGATTTTATTAGAATAACGTTTTATTAAAAATCTGAGCAGTTCATATATCTCTCCTGTTAAAAAAAAATATAAAACTAAACATGGAGATTTGAGACGAATATCTTAGCATTCCATGGATACAAGAAATGATTCATGCGTGGCAGAGTGAAATCTCCGAGCAGAGCCCTAAACTTGTAACCAACGGCTAGGGTTAAGAAGCTCCTTTAAAATCAATTAACACTCCCTTCTTCGTTCCTTTGGTTTCCCTGCCCAACCATATTTCATATAGCTTTACCTACTTAACTTACTACAGTTCTAGCGAGGCAAAGGTCTGTAAAGAGATAATGTTGCCATAAAAGAAACAAACGCCTAAATTCGTTTCCTTCGACGGTTTATACACCTTTGTTAAATAAAGTTATCTAGAAATCTAATCAAATATCAATAGCTCTATCTTTACCTGCTCGACCCAAAGGTTGGTTGTCATGACCTGGTTCTTCAGATTGACCTCCATAAGCTGCGACAGCTTCAAGCCCAATCGCACCGTCAGTATGTCGCTCACGTTGGTCACAGGTCGGATCAGTCGGTTGTAGTTGCTGAGGAGGTCATCGTAGAGTCTTTTGACATCTGGATTTGCTTCTAGTAGCTTTACACCTGGAACACGATTTCAGACTTTTGTCTTACAATTACCACAAAACGCAAAGGCAGTATTTGAGACAATAGAAACATCTCGATTTATAACTAGTGGCACGTCGATTCTCTTTCTACGATCGCTAACGTTTCGAAAACTAGAAAAATGTATGGGAATGACAGATCTTGATCACGTTACAACAATATGTTGTTCAAAATTTGTTCGCTTTTGTCTAGAAAATTTATTTTTAAACAAGACAATTTTAGAAGTATCGATTCCTTTTTGTTGGCATAATCAATTAATGTATTTTATGAAAATACGAGAGTACCCTCCGCGGTTTCGCATAGTTTCAATTGTGAATAAAATAACACGTATTGATAATGTAGCTTTCTGTTTTCTTGTCGTCTGAAATTAATTCGATTTTTTAAATATTTTTTTTAGGTGCGTAAATGTAACGAAACAAATGTTCAAAGAAACTAACTGTAAAATGAATAGACATTGAATTTAGATTTTAGAATATCTACTATGTTTCTTAATTGAAATAAAATGTAACAATAGCGACCCTTTTGCTTCATAATAAGCTTAGAAAAAAACAGTACTACCATTTTGGTGAAACTCTATATCTACCCACATTTTTATAACTTATGGCGTTAATACGGTCAACTATTTGGAATTTTGCTATTTCATTTATAATATGACACACCATTCTAATATTGTAATCAAACACAATTTTTAGGTTACCAACTCCAAGAGTTACCAACGAACTTGTATGAAAAGATAAATAAGAAGGGAAGAAGCAAGTACGATAAGCAAGGAACGTAGCTTAGTGGAAGGGTGAAGGTCTATGCCCCTGCGGGAAAGAAGCGTGTTTATAATAATTTATATAAATATCTATGTAAGAATATTTTGGTAAAAAACGCACTTATTTTTAAGTAATTGTGTCACGTAAAGCGCAGATTATCCTTCCATCAACCATCCATATATAAATTTTATCTCATGCATTTTAACATAGTACTACGAATCAGAAAAAATAATTAATTAATTATTATCACTCACCATAACAACTCCTAAATATGCTAAATATCAATCCCACGACACAGGTTAACTTCATTTTGGCGCATTCCTTTCGACAATATTTACGAAGATGCTGTGAGCTGAGATAAAGTGCATAACGCACGCGTAATCAATATACTCTACGCCCGTAGACAACAGCGCTTGCAGTGGGGGAAAGTGGAACTAGAAGTTCCACGTAGCGTCAATAGATGGCACTGTTTTAAAAGCTTGATAATATTCTGTGAATAGTTTTAGTACCTTACATACTAATAAACAATAACAATATGATTCCCATGCTCATGCTCATTTTCTATTACGATTCTCACAATAACGTGTGAACAGTGAAATAAAAATAAACTGCTTAACACAAGGAAGACAGAGCACCACTGCACTTGTATTGTTTTTTTTTTAATAATACCCAAGTATATTATTTAATATCGTGATGCAACATGTTCTAAATTCAAGTTTATTTCTGTAGTTAATTATCAAACTAAATAATAAAGTTTTGCTCGTACCTACTGATTTCCTCCATTTTACCGCCGACGCAAAAATAAGAGTGTTAGAAGTTTGTTGTCAATGTATGTGTGCCTATCATCGTACTCTCAAACGGATGGACCGATTTCGATGCGGTTTATTTCATTCGATAGCCAGTAAGCAAATTATTTTCTTTGATCGATAAGCTAGATCAAAGAAAATAATTTGCTTTGGTACGCATATTTTATTTGGTACACATATTGCAACACCAATTAAACTTTTCTATTATGATGGAAAGAATATCTGGCATAAAAGTCATTATTCTACTGAATTTCACCTTCGGGGGTTTCATGTTTAATTTTAACTTGGTAACAAATATTTTCAAAGCTTCAGCTATTAAAATGAAATTAATATCTACCTATTATCTAGGTATATGGATTACACGGACCTGCAAATGTTGCAGGTTTTACAGATCTATATAGGAATATATCTTAAATTATATTGTACTTAATTGGTATATATTGTATAGGACAATTATAATTTTATACTATAGATCGGTTACGTTCCTACAAAATCACTGTAAAAGTGATCCGAATCTATTCTAATAACATAAAGCTGAAGAGTTTGTTTGTTTGTTTGAACGCGCTAATCTCAGGAACTACTGGTCCGATTTGAAAAATTCTTTCAGTGTTGGCTATAGGCTATATATTATACCCGTATTACTACGGGAACGGGAACCACGCGGGTAAAACCGCGCGGCGTCAGCTAGTAGGTAATAATAGGCTACAACACTGAGCGCACACATGCACATTTTGTTTTTAATTTCATTATACATATATTTATGTATATATAGTTTTTACACTTCGACATTGTACGATATTTAGGTATTATTTGTTTTAATAACGTTCGTTGTTGACCACAACTAACATTGAGTTGACTATAAATTTCCTCTTTTGGGCGCCTCACTTTACATTTGCAAGTAACACATCTAGCAGGATTTAATATCATTGGTGAAGGTAGGTAAATAAAAAACGATGTACAAAATCTTAATTTTAATCAAAACCACAACTTAAGCTAAACATAAAAATAAAAAATTACACTAATAAGATCATGTTTCGTCGTTTTCAAATAGGTAATTGATTACCAAATTATAATTTCCAAAAGTTTAATTCAGTAAATACACTACAGCTTTCCTAACAACACAATCGATGTTGCATAGGTTTATTTTTAAACTAGCTAATGTTTTAAAGAGGAAAGCTTTGATTGTTTGTTTGCATTGCATATGCTCTGAAACTACTGAACCGAATTCAAAAATTCTTTCACCAATAGAAAGCTACATTATCAGCGAGTAACATAGGCTATATTTTATCACTGAAACGGAGAGTATGCGGGTTAAACCGCGACTGCTAGTAAATAAAGACAAAGATCGATGACTATACAGCGTATTCTGTCGTATCTAGTGATTTAAACCTTTGGATATAACATTCAAAATGCAAAAGTACGTAAAATACACTTATTTTAATTAAAATACCTATGACTATATCTAATTCTGAACCACACTCCAGGTAATGTTTGCACATGGCGATATACTAACTAATAAATAATGCTTAAATTAGCAATTATTATAGTTGATTCCAGACGGCTGAACGCTTCTTTAACGTCCGTTATGAAAACTCTCGTGAGAATGAGGGCTAAAGGTAGACCGAAGACATTTTGCATTTAACATGTGAGACGCATATGGGCCGAAGTTTAGACAGCTCTGTTTAAGACCATTGAAGAATCGAAAGCAGAAGGAATACACTAGTCACGAATACTTTACAAGAGTTTTACATTTATGCTACATAGATTCAATGCCGTAACTTCCTGGGTTACGCCAACCAAACTAACTATTTAGATTGGCAGGACTAACAAAATTCCACAATTCTCTGACTAGACATGCCCCCGGCCCTAGAGGCCGAAAGCTCAGAAGTAATCTAACAATCAAATAATATAATAGTTTAAAAAACTAAAAAACACGCTTTTAGCATGCACTAATTTTCTAATTCCTGACAGCAAGCCCTTTCATTTGATATCCATATCATGGAGGTCAATCAGCCAATCCGCCATCTTGGGGAGGCCGACATATTGGATTTGTAATGACGTTTCTAAATTAGTCATTTGTATTGTCATCAGAACTCAGAGCAAAATTTCATCCTAATCGAAAACCGGGAAGTGGATCAAATTAAGATTCCGAGATTTTCTTACATACATAGTTATAACTGAAGCTAGTATAAGCGTGTTAAAAACCAAATCACTATTATTCTGGGGCCTCATCTGACTAATATGTCACGGGCTCCACGTATGGTATAGTGTATGATTAAGCTACTGCATTTTTTGTAAATATCGCCATGTGCAAAGATCCTAAAAAAAATATTTTTCATCTGTTATAGTCGTCCACTCTGATTTTCTTAAACGTTTTGCCGTTGTACAAGTATTCATACTGAGGTTCCGCTGTAACAAATGACATAATAATTTAAAAATATCCACTTAACTTACTACACTATACTATTTGTTTTTATTATCTATCTAAATCAATTTTTTTTCTATCATTAAAAAGTTTTGTAAATTTTCAATAAAATTTTGAATGGTGTAAAATTTCATATTGATGGAAGAGCGATGGAAGTTGCGACACGATTCATGCTTTTCAACTTCCATTTTATTAATTTTCTTGATTTACACAAAGTATATACTTATAATACATGTAAACTTAGTAGTAACTTACTAGTAATAAGTCTATTGTTTTATTTTTATAATGTGTATTTTCCTTTATAAATAAAGATAATGAATGGATCTGGCGCAATTGGAATGCCTTGGTATACACGTACAACCTAGAGTTGTACTCGAACTCGGTTCGAATCCCGTCCAGAGCATGCACATCCAACTTTTCAGTTTAGTACAGTTTAAGAAATTAAATACCACGTGTCTCAAACGGTGAAGGAAAAACTTCGTGAGGAGACATGCATACCAGAGAAAGTTCTTAATTCTCTGCGTGTGTGAAGTCTGCCAATCTGCATTGAGCCAGGGTGGTGGACTATTGACCTAACCCTTCTCATTCTGAGAGGAGACTCGAGCAGTAGGCCGAATATGGGTTAAGACATGGCAGACTATACACTATACATCTATCTTCAAATATTTTAAAATTACCTTGGAGAGGAGGATATTTCGGCAGCGGCCACAAACTGAACGGATACGCATAAGCCTTCGGCACCCTTCGTATCACTATCGATCTCTCCTGCGCCATGTTCTGTAAATCTGTAACAATTAACAAAATATTAGATTATATAATGATTAATTTATTTTGCTATCATCCGCGAAAAGCCGACGAACCCACGCGACAACGTCACCCAAGTCCGAGAAAATACTTTTGCAATTGCACGTTGTAGAGTTAACATCTCCTGAGGATGCTCCGTTTTCGGGAAACGTACGTAGAGAGTATTTTGTCGGACCTGGGTGACGTTGTCACATGGATTCGTCGACTTTTCGCGGATAATAGTAAAATAAATAAACCAAAGCAAAGTAACGCCTGCGTCTATCCAATATTTAAAATATTAGATTTTATAGTTTGGCAAGTTCGTTGATGACACTCCAACGATATGCGGGCGACGGGGGGAAAGACTGCGGGTATGAAATCGAGCATGCGGGAATGTGAGGTGCATCAGTCGTGGGTTTTTCATTCATCGTTACACGCTCCCCGGCCCGCACGGACCATCGCGAGTGTTACGAACGAATTTTCTAAGCTATAATCAATAAAAAAATTAATGTTTTATGTTTAATGTGTATTTAACGAACACACGTCTATCACTTTTATCCATAATGGTACCTACACAGACAAACCTGTAATCACAGATGAAATTAAATCTTCTATCGGGCTAGCTTATTTTATTTTTTATTTTATTTATTTATTATTCTATAAAGAACACATTTCAATTAAGTCTAACCATAGTGCAACACAAACCACAGTTGGTTTTACTGTGCACTGGTTATTATTACATAATACAATATTTAAGAAGGAGTAGGATAAAAATCCACACCCCTTTCGGTTTCTACAAGACATCGTACTGGAACGCTACATCGCTTGACGGTACGTCTTTGCCTATATGATATATATATATGGTAACTAGCCACGGACGAAGCCTCCTACCAGCATAACCTGGATCAATTAAGAAAACCTCACTCGGACCAGCCGGGCATACCACTGCGCTACGCAGGCCGTCAACAAATACCAAAAAAATCCAATTAAACCGTTACGTTTTCCATGTTCTGTGACGCATACCCCAGTTAAAAACTTTATGCACACCACTTGCCGTAGTACTTCAAAGTGGAGATACAGTAAGCGTCGTCAGTTTCCGTAGCAAACAGAAACTTCCAGTTAAACATTTAAGAATGTATTACGTAACCTACCTGGACAATAATACAATCAGGACAACGTAGGTTGATATCCTATTACATAACGCAAGTACGCGCGAGTTCAACAAACGAATGAGGAAGGGACTGGGCGTCTTCCTGGTACTAAGGAAGATTTGCAATGTCAATGTTATTGTCATTCTATACTTGAGTGTTTACAACCTACTACAAGTTTCGCTCCTGTCACCAATTTAGAAGACCTACGAGTTCTGGGCGTCTTCCTGGTACCCAGAAAGATTTGCTATGTCAATGTTATTGTCATTCTGTAGTTGAGTATTTTAAACCTGCTACAGATTTCGCTCCTGTCATCGATTTAGAAGACATACTAGTAGAGAGATATTTCAGGTCTGAGCGTCTATCTGGTACTTAGGAAGATTTGCAATGTCAATGTTTTTGTCATTCTGTACTTGAGTATTTTCAACCTTCTACAAATTTTGATCCTGTCACCCATTTAGAAGATCTACTCATCATTATCATTATTAGCCTACGGGCTCATTACGGGACCTCACTTCTTGGAGATATGGAGCTTATGTGGGTAGAAGTGACAGCGATTGTGGTAGAAGAAACACAAGTAGGTCCCATGACTTGTGACCTTAAAAGTAGGTTTAAGGGATCTCTTCCGACTAGCCAACACTCACCCTTCCTGCCCGACATGTTCTCTATGCCCAAACTAAACAACTTATGATAAACAATATTGCACAAAATCATTAACGTGACTGACAGCGTGGCCATGTCTACGCTGCCTCACAAACAACTGAGCTCAAGTCATAAACACCCTCTTATTTAAACAAAATCTGATACCTCCAGTCTACAATAATAATGTTAATACCATTAAATAATTAATGTTAATACCACCTGTAATCGAGGGACTTGTAACACTTATACTCGCCACGCGAGTTTCGGAAAAAGGTGATAATGTTAATTTCTTTAACTATTAAAAATAACTGGCTAGTTGTCACCTGCAAAGACGTTCCGCCATATAATTGCCCCAGAACGATGCCGCATAGAAACCTTCAGCCGTAGAATAAACTTGTATTCTTTGAAGTTAGCCCGCTTCTATCTTAGACTGCATTGTAAAAGTGAGATTGCAGTCAAGGGCGAACTTGTCATAATAAACATAAATTAAGAACACGAATACAATAAGTAAGACAAACAGATCACAGGTATTAAATATGCAAAATCATATCAAATGTCACATTCTAAACGAGACTTCCCGGTAGGTAGGTGTGAAGCCATTATTTTTCACTTAAGAGCGCAGAGTAAAAACGGCTGATACGTCATAGATTTATAGGTGTAATCGAATAAGAATGTTTTTCTTAGCGTCCAGACATAGAACTGTCTGGTACGTTGTCTAGAATGAATTAGATATCCGTATACGTTCCAACTTTAGAAGTTTATGTGTAAGTACTGCCAGGAAGTCTAAAAACTGGTAATCTTACAGTTTTAAAAGAAAGGTAATGAAAATTGTGTACGTATTTGGACGTCGCGACGTCCATTATTTTCAAACTACGGACGTCTTTGACTTCGTTCGCGTAGAAAATATGTCAGAACTTTTGAAGGGAAACAATTGCGTTGTGTGTTGATTTTTGCGTAACTTTAACCGTTTACAAATGTACTCAATCGAAGCTCTTAGGGAGTAATTGAATTTTATTTTTGGCATATTCTTCATTGACACTACAATACTATTAGTCGTAGCATTATGTCTTTTATGATAAATGGACTATCCATCATAAAAAAAAACCAGCGGTTTCAGGTGTCAGGTTTACTTTGGTTCATGAGCGTTTAAACTAACGAACTCTTCAGTTTTTTAGTTTTAAGTACTGCCAGATACCCACCGGTTTCACCTGTGTAGTTCCCGTTCAAATGGGAATAATGGGGATTAAACATAGCATATGATACTTGCAAATATTGTGTCTTTCTATTGGTAAGAGAATTTTTAAAATCGGTTCAGTAGATCCAGAGATTACCTACCCTCTACAACATCACAAATTATATTATAGTATAGATGAAACTCTCGTTCATCGTGAATAGTCAAAGAGCCTGATATGGTCAAACTTTCGTTATTTTATAAAAATCAAAAATTAACTTATTCCTTTGAAACCTTTAATTACTTTAAAGTCCCAAAGTTAACGTTTACTTAGGTATTAGGTGCTAGATACATACCTAAGTAAGTGTTGACTTTTTGAGATTTCGAGGGTTAGGGGTCAGACCCTCAACTTTTTTCGGCTAAATTAACACACGAAAACTCAAAAACAAACACTTGAACGGTCACTGCTCGTGCGTACCTACAAGTATGCTCGTGGACGAGATAATGACACGCGTAGTAGGGAAGTGTAAAGTGTTACAATTTATCACTTGTTGTTATAGTACGAGGTCCGGCATAAGAAATATATACCCTCATCTGTTATTTGATTGGGATAAGAAATAAATGATGAAAAATATTCACATTGACACATTGCACACAGATTGATAGTTAAATTAAGCCGAACAGATTTAAATGATTAATTTTTTAAATTTATCTAATCTCCTTCCTCATTGGTTAATTTAAAAACGTACACTATTAATAAAATATACCTACCCAAAATAATTGTAAATAATAAAAAAAGTAAAGGTTGTCTGCTTCCACACTCCAACTGTGGAGTTGCCAGATATAAACAGTTATTTATATACCTTCATAAGTTATTTAGTATTCTAATATGTCGAATGAAAGCTTATTTTATGCATAATTTAACTGTATTACCTTTGATCAAGTTCATAGTTTCCTAGATTTTGTATAAAAAATGTGTTTGGCCGCAATTTAACTTGGCAACCTATTTGCAATGTGTCACTGTGAACATTATCTATCATTTATTTCAAACATTAATGAATAACAGATGAGGGTATATATTTTTAATATCGGATCTTAGACCATTAAACGTTACTCGAGCTGTAGTCCTACTGATACCGTTACCTGTTGATAGGACCTAGTTCTTATTGATCATTATAATGTTAATGGTTATGTTTTTTTTTTAATTTAACAATAAGTTAGCTAGATAGCAAACGAATTAAGTGAAGTAATCTAAAAAAACCCTAACTTGCAACTTGGAAGGTTTATACTTTAATACCCTGACAAGTTTTTATGTGGTATCGAATCTAAACACTAGAATCTATGGCACAGCTAACCATGGTTAAACCTTTAATAATAACTACAAATAATTCCTAAAATTAAGAAAATAACGGAATATCTACCTAAATTCCTAACTTTATGTATAATACATATGTATGTACCAATAATTATTTGTAATTCATGTATGAGGTATCATCATAAAAAAAAAGAATAACAAAAATATATTTTATTATTCTTTTTTTTTGATGATGATCTTGAAATATTAAAATCAGTGTCTCAAGTTGTATAGTCTGACGTTTTATAAACAACAACAGGACGGCAAGCATATGATTATTTCTCGAAACAAAGAAATCAGTATCGCCCCCTACCCTCAGTTAAATAGATAATTGAATCGGATCTCGTCTGGACGTAAAGTCATATATTATTTGCCGGTCTGCTTGTTTGCTTTACTTTATTTATTTCAAACTTAACAGAACTCTAGTTAGTTCTTCTTTCACATTGTTAACTGGTACTCTTTGTTTGCTTTAATTTATTTATTTAAACTTTGACAAGCTATAGTTAGTTCTTATTTCATATTGTTAACTAGTAGGTACTCCTTGTTTACTTCACTTTACTACAAACTTTGACGAACCCTAGTTAGTTCTTGTTTCATATTGTTAACTGGTACTCCTTGTTTGCTTTACTTTACTACAAACTTTGACGAACTCTAGTTAGCTCTTCTTTCATGTTGATAACTGGTTCTCCTTGTTTGCTTTGTCGAACTCTAATTAGTTCTTCTTTCGTATTATTTCCTGGTCTCATTGTTTGCTTTACTTTACTCAAGCTTTGACGAACTTTAGTTAGTTCTTCATTCATAATATTTACTGGTCTCCTTGTTTGCTTTCATTTATCTTTTTAAACTTTGTCGAAGTCTAGTTAGTTTTTATTTAACTTTATCTCGATTGTTTGCTTTACTTTGTTTTCTTAAAACTTTGATAGGATTTAATTCATTTTTCTTTCATATTACTTACTCCTTGTGTGCTTAGATTTATTTATTTAAAATTTTGACGAACTCAAGTTACTTATTTTTTTCATATTATTTACTGGTCTTTGCTTAATACTGCTACGGGTACTTTTCTTAGTAGGCTAATATCATGCATAGTTAGAGTTTATCTTAGCAAAGTTCTGTAAAATACCTCCATAATATAAAATAACATAGCTTCAAATATAAACTATAACTCTTAGTCATATCCTCTAATAACTAAATAGGTACTTTCATACGCCATTCAGTTCTCACAGTGGGCAGGAGATAATACAAGAACATAAAAATAAGTGGGTCACATCTGATATAATCAACTGACCTGGTGATCAGATGAAGTGAAATGAAATTGACTATAAAAATCATTGCCTGAGTGTCTACCGTTCAAAAATATAAATGGAGCAATTACCTACCTACTGTTGAATTGCTTGACCTATATTCTTTTTCACCTTCTTGCTATGCAATTCACAATAAGAATAAATAGGACTTTATATAGAACACGTAGAATTGCTGCCATGCTCTAAAAATGACACAGTCGGCGAAATTGCAGGCACATGAAGCTTATTGAAAGGCATCATTATTCTTTTTATTTATTTTCTCTTTTATGATTAATTGTTCATTTGCTTCTTGTCGCTCATCAGTGATAAGACCGCCAATTGTACATTAGTTGTTTAAGTTAATTTCTTGCTTGTTATTTTCTTTTTTTTTTGGTATAGGTACAATAAAGTGTACTTCATTTATTCATTCATTCAGTCATCTTTGATTGATCTTATCATGCTTCAGATTGATAAACGGAAGAAAGTGCATAGTTATACCCTGCGAAATGTATGTCTTTACTGGTTTGGTTTTTCACTTAACTTCAAATGGGCTATAAAATAGTTTAAATAAATTTATTATCTCAGAAAATACATACATCATATCTCTAGAATCAGCTTTCTGCGCATTGCAGAAATTAAGTTTCACGGCAAATAACCCGTTTCGGATGTCGGAGTCACAAAACACATTGACAAAAATATATGATCAAAATATATAATACTACCGAACGCCCCCGATTTCGTCCGCGTGGAAATAAATGTAAACTTTCAACCCTTTTTCACCACTTTAAGGGTTGAACTTTGAAAATTCTTGTATCACATTAAATTGCGTATTTTTTTTATGATTAATTAACAAATTTTTAAGACTGTAATTCTAATAATGAAAGACTTCCCATACAACCTTTCAACTCATATTTCACCCCCCCCCCCCCTTATGTTTTTATTTTAGGTTCAAAAAGTATCCCATCGGTTCAGCCGTTTGGCCATGAAAAGGTAACAGACGGACAGACAGACAGACTTACTTTCGCATTTATAATATTAGTATAGATTTAATTTACAGATATATTTGCAGATTAAACTCTTCTTCTTCTTCTTCTTCAAAAACTGAAGTTTTTAAGGTAAGTATTTTAAAACATTTGATTCAGACAATTAGTTTACAAATGTTTTAAAGTTTAGGTACTTTCGCGATTTACCTTTATCAATTTCCCATAAGAACATCAGGTTTAAAATAGGGTGTGAGATGGTGTCTGCCTCGTAACGTGGGACAGTGTTATGTGTCGCGAGATGCGAGGGATGTGGGTCATCTCGATCAAAGGCGCCGCGCCAGTGTTTCGGTGTCAATGATCCATATACGTAATGCCTCGGAGGGACTTGAACCAGATTTATCTGTTACTGCGGTTCGCGCTTGGTTCACATTCCTGCACATTGTTTATTCATAGACGCTAAGAATTTATTATAAAACACGGCTAAAACTAACGTGATATTAGGTCGGAGTATACCCGACTAGTTTCGAACCCATACGGGGCTCTCCTACCCTTAAGTGAACTTTATAGAATTTACTTCAAAAAATGTTAATAGATAGTTGAAGGCTTTCTTGGCAATGAGGCAATAATAAACTCTAGAACTTCAAAATCTAGAGCATCGCCGAAAGGTTGTCTATCGGTGTTCTACAAAATATATTTCGGGGAGTGCACTCAGGAACTATTCGATCTTGTGCTAGCTTCGCCGTTCTACCACAGGACTGCTGGTCATTGTAGAGATCTGCACCGCTACGTTTTTTTTTTTTTTTTTTGTTTTATTAAAAATAAATTACATAACATAAAAAGGTAAATTAAACGGACAACCACAAAAATCACAAAGATTTGACCTTGGTGTCCATCTGCAACTAAGCTTAAAAATAACTTTAACTAAAATAATATTTTCTTAGAAATAACTTTAACAATAATATAGCATTAAGACAATTTTGTTACATTTTAGACTAAATTAAATTAATGCTACGTAGCTACGTCGTCGTCTAAGCTATTCCTCGGACGCGTACTAAGCGGTTTAGTTCATCTTTCCTAATACGCACTGCAAAGATGTGGAATGCTCTACCAGCTTCCGTTTTCCCCACCACCTACTGGGTACTGAAAAATGGATATCTTCACGTCAAGAGTAAATAGGCATCTTCTAGGCAAGCGCGTTCCGCCATAGGCTGCATTATCGCTTAGCATCAGGCGTGAGGCAACAAAATAAAAAAATAAAGGTATTTATGGCAATATGTAATATATACGAGTCAATTTCTAACACGCGGGTTATGAAATTTTAACTTTCGTGTGCTCGTTTTTTTTTTTCATTTTCGTCTCGATACATTTGCTTAAATAAATTTTATGCTAAACCAGGACTGCCGGAACTTCGTCAATTTATAAGAGTAGTCTGTCAGCTTCCTACCATAGGTGGCTTTGGGAGGTAGCAGGCCTTCAAACGGCCAATCATTGCAATATCCTAAGTGATCCGCTTTATTGCGATGCACTTATCGCAGCTTAGCTAAGGATCACTGACTTTTCAAACTGATTTTCAGATGTCACTTTCACTATTATACAAGATTAGAAATATATATTTTTTTATGAATATTATGAGCTTTGCTTGACTGCCTGTTTGATAGCAATGTTGAGATCTAAGTTAGCGCTCTTGCCTAGAAAATGCCTATTCAGCTTTCGTTGAAGATGTTCAAAAATATATTGTGCTATTTATAGGTTTTATGTATATTTTTAGGTTACCTTTGGTATCAGTTCGTCGAGGCGGCGCAGGCGCGGGAGACACGACATTGGCGGCGAGCGCGCACGCGCAGAGTAAGGCGGCGGCACGGGACATGCGTGCGGCGGGGCTGGCCACTGGGACACGAGTGAGTTAGAGTTAGTGAGTTAGTGTCTAGTGACTGACTGACTGACTAGTGTTTGTTTTGTTATGCGGTACGCCGTGCCGCAATCTTGCCGTCTAATTGTCAATTATCTCACGGATTTGTTACTTCATCGCGTCATGTGGCTAACGGAGTTGTAATAGCCGAGTGTTCTGTAGAGCGTCTAGCGTTGACCCAACACGCTGCTTCAATGTGAGTTAACGGACTCAGTTAATCTATACTAATATATTGTATTATTTATACAGAGGAAAGATTTGATTGTTTATTTGCATTGAATAGGCTCTAGAACTACTGAACCGATTTAGAAATTCTTTCACTGTTAGGAAGCTACACTATCCCCGAGTGCTATAGGCTATATTTTATCTCTGTACCTACTCCTACGGGAACGGGAACCACGCGGGTGAAACCGCGGCGTCTGCTAGTAGATAATGATTAAGTTTGTAATCACTATGGCTGAAACCGATGGCATATCGTGCTTCCGAAAGCACGGGGAATTCGACATGCGAGAACTTAATGATATGTTACCCTTGATATGAATAGCAGCTCAATGAGTAGGAATATTTCAAATACGAAGAACATTTCCACATAGCTTAGTAAAGACTGCACAGCAATGTGGGTAAACTGTCGGACCTAAATTAATATGGTCGTGAGTTCGAACCCTAGCCAAAATGTCAAAATGTCTTTTTTAATTTATAGGGAATATGTATGACGTGTATTAGTTATTTGCAATTAATTAAAATTATTGTATTATTGTATCGGCCATTTTGTGGAGAGATTGAGTTGAGGTCAGACGGTTGCATTGTGTAAGGCGTCGTCGCTTCAAAGCTACTACTGTGTACAGACATTTGTGAATAATTACTGTCAGTGATTTAGTTTTGCTTTAATTGTCTAAAGTGTATTTTGGATGTGTTGAGAAGGGTAAGTGTTAGACTAATATAAAACTCGCGCATTACTTAATACGTAGGTAACGATTAGATTAAACATGATGTTGTTTCTATTGTTCTTAGCCTCTTGAAACGCCTTCTCAGCACGAGGGAACTGTATCACATTGTATTCACAAACCGGATCCCTGAGGGTCAGCTCCGAGCTAGCACTATTGAAAGGCTTGGTAGGGTGCCTGCAGAACAACTAAACGCAAACCCTCCTGGCGTCCAACATTAGTTCTATACCCGTAACACCCTACTTAAGCATTTATACTAAGAACTAAAAAGAAATATTATATAACTTGACCCAGGAGTCTCAGGAGAACCCCGTACCAGTAGGTACCCCATGACTGATGCCTCGAGTCGTTGGTACCATGTTGGTAACTACCTAACATCGGTAACATCCATGGTAATATCAGTATACAGAAAACTCCAGAAAGTGTTAACGCGCAAAGAAATAAAGCCGTTAAAATTACTCTATTTTGGTAGAATTTCACGAACAAGCGATTAGAAACACTGAGTATGCCGTGTTGTGTGAAATATAGGTACAATTTTTGGACACAATGTGTGCTAAAGCCTAAACGTGGATTCTGGTGTTTTATGTATTCTGAGATAATAATATCACTTTTGGTCATAGTCGTAGGTAGAGCTCGTGGAGATTAACATGACACCTGACTCGAATGATAGGTGTACTTTTTGTTTGGTTGTGTTTGGTAGCCAGGTGTCGAGTTAATGCGCACGAGTTAATGTTGACTATACAGTAAAAGAACTTACATCCTTGATTTTGCATTCAAAATATACCGACAAAGACGTACCGCCAAGCGATTTAGCGTTCCGGTACGATGTCGTGTAGAAACCGAAAGAGGTGTGGATTTTCATCCTCCTAAAAAGTTAGCCCGCCTCCATCTTTGATTGCATCATCACTTACCATCAGGTGAGATTGTAGTCAAGGGCTTGTGTAGAATAAAAAAGAAATTCAAATGAGTATAGCGTTGACAGTTGACTGACATAGCAAGCATATTTTGACACAGGTATGTCAAATAAACAATCTAAATTTTGAGCAAACTTAAATTTCAATTTAAAAATTAAAAAGTGTATTGTTATGTTCGTAAAATCACACAAAAACGTACGAACCCAACGAAGTTTAACCCTCATAGATAAATTGAGCAGCGCCTGTAGAGAAAACCGGAGATTGATAAATCAGTTGTATGAAACTACCACAAAAAAACACCAAGAAATGTCCCGAGCTATCGAACTGTATGAAAAGAACTGCAAATTAAGGAAGCAGTTGAAAGAAGTAGAAAAGGAAGCTAATATTTTAAGGGAATCATTAAGAAATCGGTAAGAATCCAAATTCATCGTTACATTGCACATTGAATCTTGGTCGCTATAGCTTGGCCAGTTCGTTGATAACACTCCCATAATATGCGGGCGACGGGGGGAACGACGGGTGTAAAATCGTGCGTGCGGGGAAGTGAGTTGCATCAGTCGTGGGTTTTTCATTCATCGCTTCAGGCCTCCCGACCAGCACGGACCATCGGCAGTGTTACGAACGAGTTTGTCAAGCTATAACTCAGAGTCACTCAGACTATGCGACGAGCTACAAGTATAATTGGATTAGAAATGAGGAGATCCTTAGAAGAACCAAAACTATTGACATATCTCAATGAGTTAGGAAGTTTGAAGAGCCGATGGGCGTTGGTCGCGTTATGATTCCAATGTGCTGGTGTGAGTGGTATAGCGACCCCCCAATAAGTGGACCGATGTTATGTTTACCCTACATCTATGTAAAATAAACAACCGATATTATTTTTTACAGAGACTAATCAAAAAACATGTAAAAGGAAGCTACCTAAAACATTAACTTTGCATGTGTTATAATTAAATGCAAAAAATGTCATACATCTTTGACAAAATAAAGTCATTGCAAAATGAAAACGATATGCTGCGATACGAGATTGCACTATCTAAATTAAAACGAAACGAAGCGAGAAATAACGCCGAAAATTTAGCAGAACAAAACTATTACTTACATAGAGACATTACCAAACTTCGTGAAGAAATTGTCAAATTAGGAGAAAACTCCGCATCAAAATACGTCAACCAGACTCGCACTTCTTTTTAAAAAAAATTAAAAAGAGAGATATATTTTATATAAATAATAAATAAATATTACATACCTTGTTTAAATAAAACTGAAGCTTGAAGACTGATCTGTATGTGATTTCAAAATAACTATGATTTTTAACTGCATAAAGTTATTTTATAACACATTTGCTTCCAAAATGTCTCTTAAATCACAAATTCCAATATCGTAATGTATTAAGCACAATAGGGATGATGACAGTTTTTTAAATTGTATAAAAATTAAGAGTATACTAATAGTAAAGCAATTTTGTAAAAGGAACACGGTATCTGCGATCATTACTTTCGGAGTTACAGGGATTTAAAGGGTCAGATTTGCGGCGCTGCCGCGAATCCCTGAAAAACGTCCCATACAAAATGGCTCGAAAAAATGACGTCATAGGCAATGTAATGATCGTTAGATTTGTATGCGCGTTCAAACAAAATTACTAATATCTTTGTTATTTGTGCGTTTATCTTTATAGTTCACTTATTAAAAAATGTCACATTTAATGTAAGGAAGCTAAAACTGTATGAATTTTCATCTAATTACGATAAAAAAATTTTAATAGTTTTTGAAATTTTATAATCTCATTTATTTTGCAAATATCCAGACAATCTTTGCTTTTTATGTATAAATTAGTTAACATTGATCCTATTTACCCGAATGTATCATAAAAATCAATATATTCAAACCTAGTCATCATCCCCATTGTGCCGTAATGTAATGTAAAACTCACTGTTTATCATGCGTCAATAAACGATTCTAACGAGGTTTTTACTGTATAGAGGAGGTTATTGAGACAGGAGGTAATTATTTAACACATAATTTTTAACCGACTTCAAAAAAAAAGGTTCTCAATTCGAGTCTGTTTTTTTGTTTAATAGATTCAAACAAATTAATGAGTAGGCCAGTGAGATAACGTTACCGCATCCACGGTTTTAAGACGGTTTAATGTACCGACTAAACTAAAAAGTGTAAAATAAGATCATATTATTATGTTCTACCTACTGATCAGTTTGAAGGCGGTGCAAATATAATATATAATATAAATATATGTGGTGCCGTTTCTGAAAGAACACTGTCTGAAAAATCCAAATCTTTGATATTCTTACATGGCTTGAATTAATAGGTACATCATCTTCTTATTCTTCGCTTTTTAGTTTGGTTGGTAGTTTGGTACGTTTTGTTTTCGATTTGAAATGAAGTCGGTTGTATTTTTTTTTATTGGAAATTGGAATTTCGGATATATGAAATGAAATTATGAATTAATAATTTCACGCTGATTCTTTGCATTTTTATTGTGCACCGAGCCACCGACCGTGATTGATTATAAACGTCTTTACGATTCCGTACAGATACCTAAAGGGTATCCGTGTCAAAAATTTTATATACTTGATATCGACTATTTGTTTGATAATGAATCTGAGTCAGTCATTTGATAGCATATATTCTATACAAACTCTTGTAGCGTGATATAAAATGGTAAAGCGCTATCTGTTGGCAGATTTATATTTTAGTGAACACACAAATCGGGGCCGCTCGTAGACAGGTATCAATAATATCATACAGAGACCAAAAGCATCAAATAGTACCCCTTAAATTATCATTGTACCTAGGTACCTAATTAAAGTACCGTAAAGTTGTGAGATCCATGTAATACCTACATGGATCTCACAACTTTACGGTTACATTATTTAGTCCTTTATGTTAGGGACCTTCTGTTTCAAGTTTTTACGAAATTAGCTGACCTAACAACATCTTATATTGACCATATCAATATTAAAAAATCTTTTATATTTTAATAGGTAGTGTCGCCAGAAAATCAGTCTTATATGGGTAAGGGTCACCCTCGTAAGTTTGTGACACTGTAATTCAAAATAGTCTGTTGGTCCACGCCGTGAGACTGTTTCACAATGACTAGAGTTTCTGTGATATTTTTGTTTTTCGTTTTGTTTTCGATTTGAATTTTGAAATGAAGTCGGTTGTATTTTTTTTCTTGTGATTTTGATTTTGGATATATGAAATTAAGAATTAATAATTTTACTTCACGCTGATTCTTTGCAAAGTGCACCCACCGTGATAAATTTTAAATGAATTCCGTACAGATACCTAAAAAAGGGTATCCGTGTCAAAAATTTTATATACTTGATTTTGACTATTTGTCTGATTAATGAATTTGTGTCGGTCGTTTGATATCATGTATTCTATAGAAACTCTTGAAGCGAGATATAAAATGATAAAGCGCCATCTGTTGGCAGGTTTATATTTTAGTGAACACACATCAACGTTATGAAATCGGAGGCTGCTTGTAGACAGTTATTAATAATAAATATCATACAAAGACCAAAAGCATCACTAGTGAACCTTAAATATCATTGTACTTAGGTACCTAATTAAAATTAGTTAAGTAGCTAGGTACCTAATTAAAGTACCGTAAAAAGTTGTGAGATCCATGTAATACCTAGACGGTTACATTATTTAGTCCTTAATATTAAGGACCTTCTGTTTCAAGTTATTATGAAATTAGCTGACCTAACAACATCTTATATTGACCATATCAATATTAAAAATCTTTTATATTTTAATAGGTAGTGTCGCCAACTTATCTGACCCGGTGGCCAAAACTTGAACCATAAATAATACCTGCAAACTGAAACTAATAAGAGGTCGTACTACAGACTACTTTAGTATTTTAGGTGAGTACGAATAATGTTTGGATTTACCATCCAAAAATCAAAATAGGCCTAATAACGTCGCCATTTTGCAAAACATTATACTAAGAAGCCTGACAATAGAGACACCCTCACTAGGCTAAATAAGTTTGTGACACTGTAATTCAAAATAGTCTACTGGTCCACGCCGTGAGACTGTTTCACAATGACTAGGGTTTCTGTGATATTTTTATAACACCTTTTTAAATCGGTCAAGAGGTGGGTTCCAACTTATATTAAGAAGTTTTCTTGGTAGTCAACTCTATTATTTGTTACGTATCAATGTCCGGAATCCAGATTGAGTGCTGTTTGTTATCACCTGGTTGGAAGGTTGACGCTTGAATATGAATTATATTGGAAAGTATTTTTGAATAAATGATAAATTCTCAATTTAGAAAAGGAAATATATGTTTATTGATTTAATTCTAATTGATTGTGCTATTTAGAAAAGGGCACATGTCTAAAGAATTTAAAAAACCTATAAAAAAACCGATTATTTTCCACCAGCGTATAATTCCTAAAAGTAACTATTGTTACATTTTGGTGTTAAATTAACCTTCGAAAAACTACTGAAATTAAAAGAACTAGACCCTAAATATTTGTGATGTATGTACAGAATATCCCACATGTGCCCTTTTCGAAATTGCATATGCAATTTAAGTGTCAATCACATATTAATAATACAAATAATATACAAATGGAGCGTACGGAATACGACGGTGTCGTACCCGTCACAAATACAAAATTCAAAAAACGAATACATCCTCGAGTCAGTACGACACAAAGCGTCGCATCACTTGTACAGACTCGTAAATCTATGGTCGCATCAGTAATTTTTAACATTATTATGGAGATTTTTTTTATTGATATTAATTTATGTAATTGTTAATGTTGAATTTTGAAATACAAATTATGAAAAAAGTTTGTATACGCGGTTATCAAGGATACGCGTGACGTTTATTTTTTAATGGCTTTCACCAGCTTCAGTGCGTTGCTTGTAAAGACTCACGCTGGTTACTCTGTGGTCGCAATAATAATCAGTCAGGTGGGTCGGAGCCCAATGAAGTTGGGGAGCAGTTTAAGCAATAAAACAAAACAAGTTTTGATTGTGTTTTTATTAACCCCTAAACGTCTATTCCCTCATCATCTTCTCCTTCTGGCGCGCCAGCTTCTTCTTGGAGAGCTTCTTCTTGGCGGGCGCGTCGTCGGCGGGCGCGGCGCGCGCGACCGTGTCCTCGCGCTCGCTGAGACACACCTCTATGTGGCAGGGGGACGACATGTAGGGGTTGATGCGGCCGTGCGCGCGGTACGTGCGCCTGCGCAGGCAGGGGGCGCGGTTCACCTGCGAATAATACATCATCATCATTACCGACTTCAATAATATATTCTTAGGTTAGAGCAGAGGTCCCCAAACGTTTTTTTTATCATAGACCACTTTCTAATTTAACTGGTTCCGGTGGACCCCGTGCTAATTTTCTATCCAAAACTCGAACAAAAATGTGATTAGATTCACCTATGGAAATTTTCGTTATAGCTGAGTCAACAGCCACCTCACGAAAAAATTGTTAGAATTTATTACTTGGTTCATTAATTAATTAATTGTGCTGTGAAAAGTAAAATTGTCCAGGGAAAAGTTATTTCAGCCAACTTGAATATTTGATATCTACTCACAGCACAAGGAAGCAATCAATTCACATATTATTTTATTTAGAAAACTCCTCATTCAATATGAAATCAGAAAAAAATTCGTGGACCCCCATTTTCATGTCACGTCAACGTAGACCCTAGCTGTAGAGCCCTGGGGGTCCACCTAGACCACTTTGGGAATCAATGGGTTAGAGGGTATTCGAAGAAAAACCCTTTGTGACTCGTTCGTCTCTTTGCTCTTGTTTTGGATATAACGGCGCTCGTGGTGCAAGCAAAAACATTCGTTACCCAACCGTCGTAGTGTTCAGTGCTATTTCTCGTGAGGTGAATTCAGTGTTTCGTATTTATTGTGATTACTTTAGAGCTTGTTTAGTTTTGGTTTCATTTTGATGAATTTGTTAATAAATTGTCTCTGATAATAGTTGTGAATTATAGTTTTGTCTTAAATAGCTGTTATGTATTTACAACCCACGACTGAATAATCTAAATGTATATGTATATACAAAACACTATTAAAAATTAAAAAAAAAATTCACCCCTCCTCGACTTTTCTTAATTGATATCAATATATTTCGCACCCTTATTACTACACGAAATTAATATTGATTATATGAAATTTGATACGAGTCAACTACCCTATTAAAAAGAATTGGACTCAACAACTGCTTTAAGCTTGCACTCCGATCTTCAGGTAATTCAAGGAAAGTAAATTGGCGACAAAAATCAATACAATGCGAAAAAATTTAATGCATAAAACAATAAAAGAAAATAAATAATAAATTGTCAGTAACAAAATAAACAGGACAAAAATAAAAATATAATCATCCCTAAGTAATGTTTATTACCTTTTATAATATTTGCCTTTAGAAAACAAATTGTATAATAGTTATATACACTGCCAAGCATAAAGGCATGCCTAAACTTGAATTTGATTATAATAAAAAGCTTATAATAAGTTGATTAAAGCTTGGCAAGTCCGTTGGTGACACCATGATATGCGGGCGACGGGGGAGAAGGACTGTGCGGGCATCGCTACCCCCCTCCCGGCCCGCGCGGACCATCGGGAGTGTTACGAACGAACTTGCCAAGCTATAACAGGCAAAGTGGTTCGGTGGTTAGTCTATGGGGCTTCAGATCACGAGCTTCTGGGTTCAATTCCTGGTTCAGGCTTTGAAGTGCTGTACATCTCTTTCTTCAAAGAAAGTTTTAACAAAACAGACAAATGCGTAAACGTTACCCAAACCTTAAGCCCACCAACCTGCATTGCAGCAGCATTTTGGGCCTAACCTCCATATGCCTTTAAAACGCCCCCAATTCACCATGCAAAAAAAAATCATTTGTTTTGTCCGCGATTACACATTATATCTACAGGTATCTTTTAAAAATCCACACTAATATTATTTCTTTTCACAAATAAACCACAGAACCGATTCGGGTGAAAGGACAATGCCTGACATGTGCCTGAACCAATTACCAAATATTATTTTTAAAAAAACATATTTAGTAGGGTGGCATTTTTTTTCAATAACGGCCAGACGCCAAAGCGGTATCTGTTCAAAAAATTATGAAATCTGACAGTTTTTATTTTAGGCGTCAAAAATGTAAAATTGTTGAAATGGGGGTTTGGGTTCTAGTTTAAGAAATATAAAAAAATAAGAACTCTTGAAGCGCGATATAAAATGATATAGCGCCATCTGTTGGCAGCTTTACATTTTAGCTAATGTACATACATATACAAAATAATCCATTCACAATTAAAAAACGCACTGCGCCGCATGTTTGTCATGTCCGTCCACAATAAAGTACCACAGTAAGTAGTACCCTAAGAGATTTCATGCCCCTTACTGTCCACTCCTGAACCTTAAAACCAGGGATATAACAAAATGGTGTCTTATTCCAAATACTGGAACTAGTACATAACAATACTGTTCTGTCAAGTACATACCTGTATATGATCAATGACGAGTCTGTCAACATCAAGGCCCTTGTAGTCAGCATTAGATTCAGCATTCCTCAACAGTTGCAGCAGGAACTCTGCCGATTTCTTGGGCCAACGACCCTGTGTGGTGCCAAACTGTTTAGCCTGGAAATTGAAAAAAATTTATTGAAAATATGAATATATTTTAATTAATTTTATTAACTCTCAGCCATCTGTCTACAGCGCATCCTCAGTTATTTTGGACATATCACATGCCGTGATAACGAGAACTTGGAAAAAAATGAATGCACTGGGAAATGTGGGAGGCAAACTGCCACAAGGTAGATCCCCAACCCAATGATCGGATCCTCTCAAAGAAACAGGAGCCCACACATTTTACAGTGCTGTCCAAATGGCCTCTGACTATATCTCTCTCTCACTCTGTCAATGGAGGAGTATTGAATACCAAAAGATGACTCTCCAAGGTGGTCACGGTCCTTAGTCATGAGGAACCAACACACAAGAATTAAAAATAATATTCAATTAAAACTATATTTTGTGTGGTCGTCGACCAGCCAAAAGATGGGAAGACGACCAGCCAAAAGATGGGAAGACAACCTGCCAAAAGATGGGAAGACGACCTGCCAAAAGGATGGCGTAGAAAAGCTAGAGACCTGAGTCTGAGTCTGTAATAACAATTTGTCGACTGATTTGCGATGATTATTGAATTTTTTTTATACACTAAAATTTAAGGAGCTACAATAAAGGGTGTAAGCACTGAGTGCTTATATTGCACCAGTAACCATCTTGAAATTAAAAACTCATGTTAAAGTGTCTGAAGTCTATGCAACATTATTAAAGAAGAGCTTTTTAAGAAGTACAAATTAAACAACACTGACTGATTTTATGATCTACCGACAGACAGACAGACCGTCCATCTACCTTGTATAAAATTTGTCTAGCTAAAAGCGTAAAATAAGTCATCATTATTAACCCATATACAGCTCACTGCTGAAATGGAGTCTCCTCTTAGAATGGGGTTAGGCCAATAGTCTACCGCGCTGGCCCAATGCGGATTGGCAGACTTTACACACACAGAGAATTAAGAAAATTTTCTGGTATGCAGGTTTCCTCACAATGTTTTTCCTTCACCGATTGAGACATGTGATATTTAATTTCTTAATTATAAAGTTTATAATAAATCTTTAATTAAATAAGTAAAGACGAATATCTCAGCATTCCATGGATTCACTGTGCGGGTGCCGAGTCCATCGCATGGTAGAGAGAAAAACACCAAGCAAAGTCCAGGACTTGTGACTACTGGATGTAGGGTTAAGGAATTCCTTGACGATCGAACAACACTCCCCTTCTCTGCTCGTGTTGTTCACCCCACCTATCCAAATTTGGTAAAATAAATAATATGTAAAAGTTAAATAAAATAAAAACAAAATGTTTAAAGGTAAAATAATGGTTCAGTAAGTAAATTAAACTAAAATATCCAACAAAAAGTGTAAGTAACAAAATAAATAAATTAAAGGACAAATAAAATTAAATTATCCTTTGGTAAGCTTGTCACTGTTACTGTTTGCCTTTAGAAAACAATATGTACAATAATATGTACACTGCCAAGCATAAAGGCAAATCAACTCATTAACACCAGCAAGTTTATTCACTATATTTGATGTATGCTAGTTGAAAAAATTTAAATTTCATGTAGAAATGTCATCCGGTGCTTACTGATGAATATCACACAATATCTACGAACCTTTTGCGAGCACATTTTTTATGCATTTTGTCACCATACTAACAGATGGCACTTTACTCCGTCACAAGGACAGCTTTAGAGTTTAGAACTATTGGTAAACAATATTCAATATTCAATAGAATTCCAAATTCAGAGCAAATTCAACCTCAAGGATTGAATTTTAATTTGAATTTGCAAATTGAGTGCCAAGAAGTAGTGTTTGGGCACTCATTGAGTGGGGATGTTTTTTGCTGATTGTGCATTCACTTTTTAATAGGATAGCGGTAACAGCACAGAAGAAAGAACCATTTCTAATACCATTATTTTATACACAGCTAGTAGAAACAAATTTGCAAATAACGAACACAGAGCAAATCTTACCTGTGCACATCTGCCTACTCCACCATTAAACCGGCGGAATGGTATGCATTCTTTCTTGTCAACCACATTCTTGAGGTAACGGACCGCCCTGCGCAGAGGCAGCTTCTTTATTGCCATTGCTGTCTCATAGGTATTCTGGAAATTTAAAAGCTTAATTTATAATACCATATAATTTAATCCCATGTAGCTCAGTGGTGAAGCTAAATTCGGATCACTATAAGCGTGGATTTTGTAGGAATGTAAACGATCTATAGTATAATTTTTTTTTGTAATAAGCAGTGAATAAAAGCTATTTTATTTTATGTATTTTTTTTATTTTACACTTGAATATTAGAAGACTAATTATAGGCACATTATACAAAAAGAAGTCCCTTTGCTCATGAACTTTGATTATTTAATCCTTATTTATCTGTTATTTACATCACATCAAGTGGCCTACTGATTATTAGATGTGTGTGAATTGGACACTGTAGAATATGCTTAATGTGTAGTACAGTGATGGGTAGTAGAGTTAGAATCTATATTCATGATTGTTTGATTCTATCAATAACTGTTGAGAAATTGAAGGCAAAGGTCCCTTTTGTATTGTTGTTGTTTGTTATCGGATGTCGCATAGGAATTTCGTGCAACGTTTGTCTATTTGGCACATTTATTAACAGGTAAACATTCCATGTGGACAGTAGGAATAAAACCTAAATAAACCAAAGTTTAAGGTTACCTTGAAGTGAACGCGGAGATTTGACCCGCGCGCCTTGCATGACTTCGCAGGGTTATCCGGCTCTCGAGAATAACGACCCATTTTTACTGAAACAGAGCGGCTTTTTTAAGTCACAAAACACCAACTAAGGTTATCAATTGCTTCACGTAGCAATCTCACAGAAACACCAAAATATACACAACGCAATATAGCGCGCACTTTAATGACGCATTTCACAGACATTTTACTTTAAAAATTCAATACTTTTTAAGATTTAATCGGATTTTATAAATTCCGAAACCAACCTCTCAAGAGAATTTTATTCAGGAAAAGGCATAGACAAAAAAAATTGACAGATACGTTTGAAGTTAAACTTTGAAGTTTGACATTTGATTAGTGCTACCATATGAATAATAAGAGAATAGATAACAATCTACGCAGATAAAACGTTACATTCAATATCTATAACGTTACTATAAAATAACGTATATTTACGTTATGTTTATTTTCTAAAAAGATAGTAAAGTATTCAGTATATAAGTACTTAGACCAATTATAAAAGGACCTGACTCGCTAGATATTATCCCTCTGTCAAAGATCAATGATCTAACGTGTTTATAAATTTTTTTTCTATAGAATCGATGTTTCATTGTTTTAATCGTTTTTGTCGTTTATAGAGCATCATGAAAAAGCCAGTTTATGTACTTGAATGGCATTACTATGAATTAAATCTACTCAAACGACGTTAGTGACGTTATCACTAACTAAAAATGTTGATAAGAACTGTAGGTAAATAAAACAGCTAACTAATAATTTTGTTGGAATTAATGGCGCCGTATTGTATCGTACCGAGAGTTGCTATTTATTTTAATGACGTTGCGGAGTGAATCTTTTGTAGTTGTACATATGTTTTCTCTGATATAGGTACAATATTTTATAATAGCGTTTAAAGACGAATGGGGGTCTATTGACCGATTTTGAAGTTTAGCGTTTGGTAATTTCAAAACTTCTGTGCTACATCTTCTTAAAACTTTTAACAAAATATTTCATATATCAATATTCCATTCATATTATTGAAATATTATCATTTTTAACCGACTGCGTCAGAAGGAGGGTAATGTTTTTCGAGCGTATTTTTCGTCAAGTAGTTGTAAGCAGGACCATTATCTAGGCTTATCGTTGAGTTTTGGGACACGTTGTTTACAGCAATTACATAATTTCTTTAAACTGATAAAACAATTCGTTTGTACTAGGTATTGGTAGGTATACTTATTTTTAGATAATTAGATGGTGTATTTCCCACTTGTGTTCATTAATTACGGTATACCCTGTATAATATCAAGAAAGGTGTGTGTTCTGATATCTATCATGTGATCAGAAGAACTTTCGCTCATTTTTCTGCCCTATGTATTTATATATTGACGTACATATTTTCTAGTCATTTGAAGTAAAGTAGTAAATAAGTTTTTTTTTTAGAAAATAATGATCATGGAAATCAAAAATAAAAAACACACCTCATTGTATTTAATTATTTTTAATGTATTATTATAATATATAGTTAATGTACTTTAAATTGTGTTGCTAAGTTACATCTAAATAGATACATAAATTAACTTAAAGTTTTAATATTAATATTGCTATCAATATTCATTATACACTACAAAGTACACAGATATGATATGTATTGAAGATTGAAATACTTTTTACACACGAATTATTATAAGGTCAATTCACACATCTTCATTTTAAAAATAGTTTATTTGATCAAAACAATGTCTACTGTGTATTAACAGCTACTTAAAGACTTAAATCATTTATTTTGTATTATATTTTGATGTAAATTGCAATCCATTGATATTTAACACTATGTACAATATTTATTATTTACTTCAAGTTTACATTTTAAAACTAAATGATTTCAAGACTTTAATAAATAAATTGAGGAAACAATTAAAATTGCCATGAATTAAATTCATTTTGATTGCTTTGGTATTTTCTTTCATAAGTCTATAATAATATCTACATTTATTAATAATATTCTACGTGACTAAACTGTTACTTCGACTAGTTTGATAACGTAGCACTAATACAATAAATTTCACTATTATCAGATTAAGTATTATTTTTAGCGTATGGCAATATTTTAACTGTCTGTTTTACAGCGCCATCTATCAATAGCTTCTTGAATCGTATGGCCAGTCTGTTGTTTGGAGTTAATGTGGCGCTGGTGCAGGTGGCGGTAATAGCGGCAAAGGTGCAACGCAAGCAGCGCAACTATCTCGCTCTGGAAACAAAAAATGTTCGTTAAAATTGAGGTTCCCAAACTTTTCGAACATAACGTCATCACAACAACAATGTTTTTTTTTACATTAGGATGAGATGTGAGGTATAGGTAGTTATGTAGTTCTAAGACCCGAGTTCACCGACTTTCATATAAACGGCGTTTGCAGAACCGGCCCGTCAAATATTAAACATAGTTTGAACAAGGAGCGTTTTTTTCCTGTTCACCAGACGATTTTTGACTCTGGTTTGTAAACCGAGCGATGGAGAACTACGAGTGAACGATTTATGAACAATTTATTTATTATCTATAACAGCATTGCCAACTTGCGAGGAATTCCCCAAATGGCGGGGATTTTATGGGAAATTGCGGTATGTTCTTTCCCCAATTTGGGGAGTTTCTGCTTCGATTTGTAGGGATTTATAAAAATACGTATTGGCTACACCGATTTATTATGTACCATGTCTAATTGATAAATGATTGTCATTTTGTTATATTTTTTTGTTTCGAAAACGAAGCTGCCTGCATCCAGTGGCATAAAACCTCAAAGCTAAGAAGTGATTTATTTTTGAGAGAAAATGAATTATTTCTGAAATGAAAAATAAACTCTTCTATAATTTTAGGGGTCCTTTGCATTTTGGTAGTTGATAAAGTAATCTTCGCGAAACTTGCGAGCGTTACAAAAACATAACCTGCACTTATGTCTGTCAAAGACGTCTTAACCGGGGTATCCACGCTCGGTTAAGATAAACGCCCGATTTACGTCCTTAACCGGCATATGAGCTGTGGTGAACAGGAAATTTGGACTTAACGGCGTTTAACTTATTTAAACGGTTGATTATGTTTAAACGAATGTCGGTGAACTCGAACCTTAATGTTATTTTAAAACAAGTACGAAATTCAATCAGTACGAGTATGTATGTCAGGCTTTACTTTAGCTTTTTGTAATAATATTTTATTCCATGGTAATATGTTTGCTTGAATTTTTATATTATTGTACGTACATTACACATACCCACCATAGAAATATCGATTACCTACCCTAATAGGTGCGTGGATTAGTGATCACCCCGCTTCTATGCCTAATATATTAGAAAAAAACTGTTAAAATTATGTTATCAAAATTAATAAATATATACTTAGATACCTACTTTGATAGAGACGGATTGATCGTTAATAGTAAAACCTAGACTTATATTTCAAACTCAAAGTTAAAATTAAAATGAGAATTTGGCGGGAAAAATCGTAGGAATCATGTAGCCCTCGTTTTATTTTCATTGATTTGCGGAATTTTATTGCATTTTTTCAATATATTCTGTAAAGGTGTGAATGAACAAGAGTGCTTTAGGTGATTAATTCGATTATCTCGGTGGACCCTTGGTGGACCCTATCAAAAGTTTTAGTAAGATTACCTTCGCCTCACTAAAGCATGGCATGACTTGAAAAATACTGATGCTGA